>NC_056738.1:60443555-60588555 GCF_019279795.1 Protopterus annectens
AGAGGCATAGAGGGAAATGACCTGGTAGCAGAAAGAAAAGTACAATTACAGTACAGCATACTGGAGGTATTTGTAATTATTTGCTAGTAAGGTTGCCACCCATCCTGTTGTCAGCGGGACACTCGGGTTGAGCTGCCTCATCCCGTTGCCCACTGTGCAAAGTAGTGGGACTTGAAAAGTCCTGCTTTTCAATCGCATTGAATTGCCGTGGAAAAGCTGCAATTACTTCCGGCTTTTCCATGGCATTTCAGTGACGTCACTAACCCAGACCTGCAGGCAAAGCTGCTGCCTGTTAAGTCTGGGTGCTTTAATTCATGCAGCAATTGGCTGCAATTTATGAAAGGGGTGGGGATTGGGGCAGGAAGAGCCCTGCAAAGATCGCAGCTGTAAAAGCGCTTTGTTTTACGTGCTTCTACAACCGCTAATGACCAAGGTTTTTTTTTTCTTCTTCTAATGAGCCAGCGATCCATCCAATCAGCCATCCATTCATCCAGCCAGCCATTCATCCAGTCAGTCAGCCATCCATTCATCCAACCAGCCAGCCATCCATTCATCCAGCCAGTCAGCCAGCCATCCATTCATCCAACCAGCCAGCCATCCATTCATTCATCCAGTCAGTCAGCCATCCATTCATCCAACCAGCCAGCCATCCATTCATTCATCCAGTCAGTCAGCCATCCATTCATCCAACCAGCCAGCCATCCATTCATCCAGCCAGTCAGCCAGCCATCCATTCATCCAACCAGCCAGCCATCCATTCATTCATCCAGCCAGCCAGCCATCCATCCATTCATGCAGCCAGCCAGCCATTCATGCAGCCAGCCACCCATTCATTCAGCCAGCCACCCAGTCATTCAGCCAGCCATCCATTCATGCAGCCAGCCATCCAGCCAGCCATTCATTTAGCCATCCATCCATTCATACAGCCAGCCATTCATTCAGCCATCCATCCATTCATACAGCCAGCCATCCATTCAGCCATCCATCCATTCATACAGCCAGCCATCCATTCATGTAGCCAGTCATCCATCCAGCCAGGCATCCATTCATGCAGCCATCCATCCAGTCATTCATCCCTCCAGCTGCTACTCCCACCAACCAGCTAGCCACTCCAGCAGCCAGCTAGCTAACCACTCCACCAGCCATCCATCATAACCATAACAGCATCTCCTTTACCACTCCTAGGGTGACATCATGGTAGAGGGTGTGGCCAGTGTCATATTGGCCACACCCCCATGTCCCACTTTGGCCCACTTAAAAGGTGGCAACCCTAGTCTAGTAATTATGAAATTATGAAATATTTCCATATTTACTTAATATTTTTTAAACAGAATGACGTACAAACTATTACATGACATCAGATAATTAGATGATGTTAATGAAAACTGAGATTGATATTTGCACTCTACATTGCATATCTTGAGAGGTATCCATGGCTCTTTATATTGTTAATTATACAAATAATCACAATTCTTCATAATTCTGTAAATTTCTTAGTAAGCATGCACACAGAAAGGAACTTTTACTGCTATGTGAAAACATGTCTGGCTAACAAAAGTAGTTGACAGAGTACATCCATGCTGTACATTTTCCAAGATGTGACAATTTGTTATTGAAATGTTAAAGAAAAATATAATTCTAGGTTTGTATCCATAAGAATAAATTATAGTATTGCTACAAAGACTGTGACTGCACTAATTATTATCAGGGAAAAGAAGACTTTTTACTGATAATATTTCTGTTTGTACCATTGTAATAGCTTTTATTGTTCATAATATATTTACATTTCTTTCTATTATGCTTTTTAAGTTGATTTTCCAAAAAACTGCTTTGGAATGTAAGGATATGTGTTGGCTGCTAGAGGTGTGAGATTCCATGTCACATAGGTGTTGATGAGTTAAAGGAGCATATGCTAGCGCTTACCACTAAGGATTAAGGCTACAAGCTGTTAACAGGCTGCTTCCTGTCATCCACAGTTTGATTCTCTCAGCCTGCATTTGCCTCCTGCGTGATTCTGAGCAACTGTCTTGATAAGCTAGTGCTCCTGGGCTAAGTCTGAAAAATTACCATGTAGATCAGTGATCAACCCCAGTTGACAAATACCACAAAAAACGTACTGAAAACCATGATAACAAACATCACTAAGAAGGTAGCCCCAAATAAAGTAAAGCTCACCTACTACACACTCATACACACACACACACACACACACACACACACACACACACACACACACACACACACACACACACACGATTAAATTCCAACATTCTTCTAAAGTTTTGATAGCTTATTCAAGACTACTGCAAAGTGCAAATAATTATGTGACAAATAATTAACTGAACCGTGTGGATGCCTTTACCCTAGAGGACAGTATTCGCTGCACAGGCAGACACACATTCTTAAATTCAGAAATATTTGATTTAAACAGTCAGTTAAGCGGAATGAAAGTACTTGTCATAAAAATACAAGAACTTCTTCTGTTTGCTTATTTATCTAAAATCCACACTATCTTCCAACTTCAGAACAAGATCCAGAAGTCAAAGGTTAAAGCAGCATAGGAATATTTTAACCAAGCCCAGGGTAACAGTACTTAAACAGCTAGCCAGTGCAGGAAAAGATTGCCTGAAATTCGGTTTTGGTTCTAGCTGCCAAACTATTTTCTAAAACACAGACAGACATAAATGTCACCACAGCAAAATGAAAAGCATTCTTTATAAAAGAATCTGCTCAGACCTTTCTTATGAGTTAAGCAAAAAAATAAACAAAAAATACTCTGAGTATATTGCATTCATAACCATACTTGCTTTTTTAGCAAAACAGAGTATTTTCTGATGAGATAATGTACAAAACACCTCCTTGTCCACTGTATAAAATAAATAGGTTTGTATAGATGCATACTGCTACAGAAGGCACAGGGTGTTAGCTGTACTCCATAGTTGTGTCCTCTTCTTGTATTTTCTTCACATTTTAATATGAGATTATGCTTGTGTTTCTGCAAATGTACTCACACAGAGCCAATATAGTAATTCATGAAAATCAGAGGCAATAGTCTATCTCACGTGTTCTCTCAGGGAGTTATTTTTTGCAGCCAATGAATAAAAATAGGGGTGATATTTTACCTGCAGACTGCATTCAGCTAAAGAAAACAAATTGCTAAAATTATCACCGAACTTGGTATAAATGCACTGCCTGCAACAAAGCAAGCAAATTAACCACTAACAGCAGCTACCTGACCCATAACAGCCAGGGACACTGCACTGCTAAAATGTGATATTATAGCCAAAATAATACAAAACAGGAACAGAACAAGAAATAAAGAAAGGAAAGAAAATAACAATCTTACCTAAATAGGAAAAAACATGTCTTTCACACAGTGGTAAGTCCATCTATTTCACTGCAAATCAATAAAATGAATGAAAGTTTCTTTACAGGAGTCTTAGCGACTCACTCACCTGTATAAACAATCTGACTAGAGTCACAAAGGTATACATAGTACTAGCGCTATAATACTGCATTCACACCTACTGCATCTTCGACAAATGTTGAGCTGAATAGAGGATACTCTGCATTAATATAATACTGCATTCACACCTACTGCATCTTCGACAAATGTTGAGCTGAATAGAGGATACTCTGCACTAAATAATCAGTTACTCTAGCATTATAGAATCATTAATGTACTACTGGTGTGGCATGTTAATGTCTGTAATTACAGTATAGCAATATTTGTGACTATAGGATATTCATTTTATCTTGGGCTATGGAGTGTGGAATCACAATAGGAAATTTAAGGGTTACTGTTATGAGAAGGGCTGGTGCCTCTGATATACTTTTCCCACATTTAATAATTATAAGATGGCTAGCTGGGAAATATTAGATAACTGAAAAACAAAACAAACAAAAAGTGTGGGCATGTGTGTATGTATGTATGCATATATATATAGATATAGATGTGTGTGTGTGTGTGTGTGTGTGTGTGTGTGTGTGTGTGTGTGTGTGTGTGTGTGTGTGTGTGTGTGTGTGTGTATATATATATATATGTACGGCTGTATATATATATTTGGATGGCGCAGTGGTGCAGCGGTAGCATTGTCGCCTCACAGCAAGAGGTTCTCTGGTTCGATTCTCAGCTGGGTTGCCTTCTGTGTGGAGTCTGCATGTCCTCCCTGCGTTCGTGTGGGTTTCCTCCGGGTGCTCCGGTTTCCTCCCACATTACAAAGACATGCATCTGGAGCCTTTCTCCCTGGGCCTCCGCTGAAAATTGGCTTCGTTCCAAGTCGGACTTTCCCGGTTAACAAATGTTAAATAAATAAAAATAAAAATAAATAAAAATAAATATATATATATATATATATATATATATATATATATTTATTATATATAGGTTTAATGTTAGAATCTCAAGTTGAGATGCCCACAGATGGAAAACTCGAAACAGAGATGTTTGAATTTCCATCTGACTGAACATCTCAGTCTTCGAAAGTTTATAATAGAGAATGCACTGTGCATTTGCTAATATAAACGCGAAGAACCGTACAGAGATTGCGGTACAGTGCGGTTTGAGAAATTCATCCCTTATTTCACTGTAGTGTGATCTTGGAGTTGAAATATATAGTTAGCAGGGGGTGCAAGGGGGCTTGCCCCACTGCAAAAACGTGATGTTAGGTATAGGAGTTTCCTTTACCTGAGCTCCTATACAGACATCATGTGATCTGTTCTGCACAACAATGTCAAATCTGTTGAATTTGTTCAGCTGATTCGACATTATGACTTGTTATACATTTTGACTTTTGTTTTTTGTATTCGATGTGTCAAACTGAAATTATTTTTCTGTTTGACATTTTGATATATATATATCTATATCTATCTATCTATCTATATATATATATATATATATATATATATATATATATATATATATATATATATATATATATAAGCTCATAGGTAGGTACTAGGCTATCTGCCGAGGGCATTTATAAGCCTAGCCAGAGTGTGTCGGCTTTTGCCACCCCATTGATTAATTAACTGATCCTCTGTCAAGCAGAGTCAATGAAGAGATCCCAGGGGTGTATTTTCTGTTACCCATCCACTCGTCAAGGTTTCTTTTGAAGAGTGTTAGTGAGGGGCTCTACCTGATGTAATTTGGAATCTTGTTCAAAACCATGGGGAGTCTCCATGACAGGAATCTATCCCTCCAGCATGTTCTATTTATTGTTGTGGTGAGGTTTAGCTCACTAGAGCGCGTGGCTCGCAGTAACTTGGATTTCTTTAGGTGGAGCATGTCCATCAATTCTGAGTTGGACATGGCTTTGTAAGTCAGGCAGAGATCACCTCTGAGTAAGCGATATGCCACTGAGTACAGCCAGAGTTTTTTCAGTCAGGCTGCATAGGACATATGTTTGAGATCAGTAATCCTCTTGGTGAGGTACTTTTGTGGTCTTTCCTGCTGTTGGAAGTGTCTTCTGAGGTACATCCCAAATGGGGCATTGTACTCTATGATGAGTCTAATGAGTGACGAGTAGAGGGGCACTATAACCTCTTTATTTCTAGATGCAAACCCTTTAGTAATTAGATGGGCCACATAGAAGGATTTCCTAACTATTTTGGCAATATGATTGTCAAAGGAGAGATTACTATCTACCTGGGTCCCCAGATCTCTTATTACCTCTTCTGTATTAAGGGGGCTGCCACCTATGTGGTAATTCGTGGGTGTTTTCCCCAAACGGGATGACTATGCATTTTTAGGCATTTAGCTTGAGGCCATGACTCTGACACCAGGTGTCTGTCTCAGTAAGGCCCTTTTGGAGGATGTCCGTGTCAGCCGGAGAGTCAATTATGGCTCCCAGTTTGCAGTCATCGGCGAACTTGGTTAGCCATAGTCCTCCTGTGTTTGCCTGTACTTCTGAGAAATATATGCTGAAGAGTAGGGGTCCCAGGACCGAGCCTTGTGGGACACCACTTGTGACAGGTTTAGAGTCAGACCTGGGGCCCGCTATTCTTACTGTGTGAGTTCTGTCGGTAAGCCAGTTGGCAACCCATCTCGTGACGTAGGGGTTTATGTTCAGGCTGGTGAGTTTTTCTATAATACCCGAGTGGGGAATGGTGTTGGAAGCCTTGGTGAGGTCAAGGTAGGCTGTGTGAACAACCTTTCCCTCGTCTATGACCTTGGTAACTGTCTCGAAGAAGTCAACCAGGTTTAGTAGGCATGATCTTCCCTTAACAAAGCCAAACTGGGTCGGGTCAAGTGTTTTGAGGTTCTCAATGTCTTTGTTAATGAGTTCCATGATGATGCGCTCCATAGCCTTGCAGACAAGGCTAGTCAGGCTTATGGGGTGATAGTTACCAGGGTCAGTTGTGGCCCCTCCTTTGTGGAGAGGAATAATCATTGCTGTGCACCATTCTATGGGCACGTAGCCTGTGGAGAGGCTGAGGATGAACAGCGCGTTTAGGTGGGGGGTTAGTTCATTCTGTAGTTCGTGCAAGATGCAGCCTGGGACACCATCTGGTCCCACTGGCGCAGTGTTTTTGGCTTTTGAAAGGGCTGTTTTCACCTGTGCACCTGTGATTTTTGGGACACTACACTTTTCTGGTATTGTTGTGGGCCCTTTTGGAGGCGAGAAGGGAGTGAAGTTTGCAGTGAATCTATCTGCCAGGATGTTGGCAATATCAGTAGGTTCAGTATATTTTGTGCTATTTTGCACTAGTTCAGTGCATATCTGCGAGTTGCCACTTAGATTCTTAACATAGCTAAAGACGGTTTTGTGGTTATCTTTTGAATCCTTGGGTATTTTTCTTTCGAAGTCAGCCTTGAATGGACCTCAGTTTCTTACTGATACTGATCAGGGATGTCTTTCCTTCTTGGGATTTGCTTTTTTTCTCAACTAGTTTCCTCCTTCTATTGTATAGCCTGTTTATTGCAGGGGTCCACCAAACTGGTTTCCTTCTCTTAGAGGAGTGAGTCTTGGTTTTGCTAGGGATGGCACAATCCATGCTTCCTTGTGGGTGCTCATAGAGTGCATTTGTAAAGGTTTCTGTATCTTGGGCAGTGTTATCCTTTAGCGTGGGGGTTGTGAAACTTACCATCTCTGTCTTAAGTAAGGTGAAGTTTGCTTTAGAAAAGTTTTTTACTGTGGTTTCCTTAGTTGGGGGTGGTGGTGGGGTGTGGACATCCAGAGTGATTCATTTATGGTCTGATCTAACCAGTGACAGGTTGACCTCCGGTGTGGAACAACTGTCACCCATGTTGGTGATGACCAGGTCCAATATGTTTTCACCTCTGGTAGGGAAGTTTACCAGCTGATCCAAGGCAATTGAGTTGATGAATTCCAGAAAGCGCTGGGCCTGGGAATTTCTACTTGAGTAGTTTTCCCAGTGAATGGTAGGGTAATTGAAATTGCCCAATATCAGGGTGTTTGGTAGGACCTTCATGTTTTCCAGTGTCTCCAGAAAGGTGGAGTGGTGGTCCTGGGTCATGAAGGGTGATCTGTAGCAGGCCACAATTTGCATTGAAGATTTGCCTGATGTTAGTTGCACATGGATGATCTCAGCGGTATCATGCTGCACCACTAACCTAGAGGTGCAGGTATCCTTGATGAATATGGATACACCCCCTCCTTTTGTGTTTCGGTCCGTGTTCTGTGGCCGAAACGTGTGGTAAGAGTTGTAGCACAGTAGTGCTGGGGTGCTCTCTGGAGCCTTGAACCAGGTTTCAGTTACTGCACAGATGTCAACGTTTTCCATACTGAGGAGTGCTTCACGTGCATGCATTTTGAGATTTAAACTCATGGCGTTGAGTAGCATAACCCTCAGTTTTTTGTTAATTGTGCTGTTTACAGAGGTGGGTTTGACTTTTGAGCCTTGCCTAAAAAAGGCACTATAGGGGCAGCAAGAGCCTTGGCCAGTATTCAAAAGCCTAAGGGTGACAGGTGCACGCTGTCTCTTGTGAAGCAACGAGGCTTGTCGAGCATGTCGTCCCAGGCTGACAGACATTGGATCCCCTTTGAATGACATCAAAAGCTTAGCCAATTGTTGAAATTGATCATTTTTTCTTTATACTGAGGTATCATTCTTGGTGAGGGCAGTGCTCAGAGTCATACCAACCTGGGCTACATGATCAGAGAGCTCTTCCATGTCTCTTTTCATGTAGTCCAGGGAGGTATGTCTCAGGTCATTCACACCAACATGAACAATGACAGAGTCATATTTGTACTTGTTCTGGAGTGACCTGAGTGCTTGTGTTATGTGGCAGATTCTGGCTCCCAACAGGCAGCTAACAGTAACCTTCTGCTTGTCCAGCCTAGTGAGTGGGACATCAGTTTGCCTGATTATAGAGTCACCTATTACTAGTGTGTTAGGTATGTTATTTCGCCTTAAGGGCTGTGATTGTGCGGCACACTGATTTTGTGTTTTTATGTGTTGTCTGGTTTGTGACGGGAAGTGCAGGTTGTTTGGGTGTCTGCTTTGGAGGTCTCTGATGCTTTTGCAGGTTTTTATTTAGAGCCTCCAAGTATGATTTTGTGTATTTATGTGTATTTTTTGCTAGTGCTGTTTTAGTAGGTCTGTGTGCGGCTGGAGTTGTGGTGCAAGTGTTAACCTTCTCCTCTTGACTGTCTGTTCCAGTCTTGGGTGGAGACAGCTTAGCTTCCAGTTTGGCTGTATCATTGCATCTCTCGCATATGTTAGTGTTTTGTGGTCGGAGGAGAGGGCTGTCTGTGTACATGAGGCAGTTGTAACATTGCCTCAGGATACCCAGATTCACCAGCTGGACTGGAGAGTGCACCTGAAGTTGCCCTTTGGTCATGCCTGAATAGTAGGGTGAGCTGCTTAGTCGCTTGGTTGGTGAGGGGTGAATAAAGAGCCTTGCCCTGCTGGGGCAATCAGTGTCAGGGTATATTAGTGCTTGCTATTAGGTCTGAGCAACTGCTAGGCTGTAAGATGCTTTGTGAGTGCTTAGGTTGAGAATTAGATTAGTTTCAAGGGAAAAACTGAAGAGGACACTTAGTGGAGCCGGGAATAATTTAACCGTAGCTAACAGGCACTGCCCTGTGTGTAAAACCGTGCAAATGCAGTTTTTATAGTAGGGAAATGAAAGAGATCGAAATTAGCCAAAAATGGTCAATAAACTACTAACATCTGGGCTGGAACCACTCCTCCAGGGACAGATAGGTTGCTCAAAGCTCCTCTCTCTCACAGGTGAACAGAGAAACTTCCTTCTATCCAAGTAAGGTATGGGAAACTCAGAAATTAGTATCACAGCCCTGAATTCAGCACTAGCCTGAAAACTGGACTATACTACCTTAGAAAGGTGGGAAACAATGATTTTTTTGTGGAGGGGGTTGTTTTTTTGAAAAGATAAGGCAAAAACAGTAAAAAATATACTTAAAACAGCTTTAAATGACTACAAACAATCAGAAAAGGCTATTGTACTTTAGTGTATAGCCTACAACAAAAGTTAAACAAATTATTTAAACAAAAACAACTTTTTAAAAGTGCAGGCAGTCCAAAAAGTACAATATGTGAAAAAAACAAGCTTTTAAATCACAATAAGCACTGGAAAATCTGCGTTTAGGTGGAAAACATTTAAGTACAGCAAGAAAGTACAGAAAACTGATACTTAATTACTCCAAAGTCTCTCTTCTAAGCTAGAAGGCTTATATCAGTTTAAGGCTTTCTAGTGCTAACAGTAGGTCAGTTACAGGAAAGATGGGAAACAAGCGCAGATGTGGTCTTTTAAACCAGAAAGTTGAAAGAGACGGACAAACTGTCCAAATGGTTAATAAACTACAATTTCTGGGCCAAGAACCTCTCCTCTCATGGTAGACAGGCTACCTAGTACTTACCAATCCCACTGATAAGCTAGAAGGCTTTCCTCCAACACAGAAAGGATTGAGGGGCTCAGAAGCTTACCAACAGTCCTGGATACAGCAACTCTGTATCTGAACTAGGCTAGTTACAGGAAAGGTGGGAAACAAGCCCAAGTGTGGCTTTTAAACCAGAATGTTTAAAGAGATGGAAAAAAACTGCCCAAACGGCCAATAGCTACAATATCTGGGCCAGGAACCACTCCTTTTGTGGTAGATAGGGTACCTAATGCTTACCACTCCCACTGATAAGCTAGAAGGCTTCCCTCCAACACAAAAAGGCTTTGGGGGCTCAGAAGCTTACAAAGAGTCCTGGAATACAGCAAATCTGTACCTGGACTAGACTAGTTACAGGAAAGGTGGGGAACAAGTACAAACATAGGCTTTTAAGCCAGCAAGTTGAAAGAGATGGAAAACTGCCCAAACGGCCAAATAAACTACAATTTGTGGGCCAAAACTCAATCTTTATTTTTATTTTATTTTACATTTGTTGACCGGGCTAGTCTAGCTGGATACATTTCCATTTTCAGTAGAGGCCCGGGGAGAAAAGCTCCACACAAATTTAACAAAAAGTCAAAAATAAACAAGCAAATAGACAAATCATCATAGATGAAAAGACAAAATAAAAAATAGTACCCAATAACAGGTATACACATGAAGAGTATCACATTTCTAAGAATAACATTATTAGCTGTAGTAACATCAAGAACAAGGCACAAAACAGAGAGCAAAATTGACTTATAATATTATATAGAACTAATCTTAGTAACAAAAGGAGAAAGAGAAACACTATAGTAGAAGAGGAGGAAGGGAAGTAGTTTAAGAAAAGTGAAGGGAAAGTTAAAAAGAGAAAAAAATGGATGAGAGAGATTAACATAGGGGAAAGAAGAAACAAAAAACTCTGAAAGGAGATAGCCTGATGCAGACTCAGAAAAGAGAGAGAGAAAGTAAAGTAATCGGAAAGTGCAGAAGAGGTAAAGAATTAGTCAGGTTTTGTACAGGAACAGAGCCAGTGGCTTTGGAAGTAATCTTTGATTTTATGTTTGAAGAGAGGCAGAGATGTGGTAAGTGTTATATCGCTGGGAAGTAGATTCCAGTTCTTTCCTACAGTATTATTGAATAGAGAGTCACCAGCAGAATTATTAGTCTTTGTTATGGTAGCCATAAGTTTACTGGAAGAGCGAAGGGAGTTTAGGTTGTTATAAGGGATTAAAAGTTTAGAGAGTATAGGGGTTTTATTGGGTTGGTATAGAATTTTATGGGCTATAGTGAGTTGAGGGATTAACAGAAGGTTTTGTAGTTCTAGCCAGCCTAAAAGGTTCAGGTTAATACAGTGATGAGTTCTAAAATGGTTACTAGTGGCAAAACGGGCAATGTAGTTGTAGCAAGTAGCCAGTTTGTTAAGGTTGGCTTTTTTAAGGTTAGTAAAAATTGGTGAGGCATAAAGAAGAGTTGACAAAAGATGGGAGTGGGCAATCTTGGCTCTGGATGAAGAGGTTAGGAAAGGTTTGATTCTATATAAGCTTCCTATTTTTCTATTGACTATTTTAATGGTGTTGTTGATATGCTGATCAAAGGAGAGGTTATTATCAATCATTATTCCTAAAAGTTTTGTTGTTGGATCAGGAGTAATGAGAGTGGCATTATTTGAGGAGATGGTGAAGTCCAAGGGAGTGGACCGTGTGCTAGGAGAGAAAAGGAGAAGTTTAGTCTTTTTGGCATTGAGGAGGAGGTTACATCTGGTGAACCAAGTTTCTACTGTGTTGAAGACAGTTTGAGTAATAGATGAAAGTTCATTAGTAGATGAAGCAGAGCAGATAAGGGTGGAGTCATCTGCATATTGAATGCAGGTTACTTGAGGGATGGCTGAGTGGAGATCATTGATGAACAGGGAGAAGAGAAGAGGTCCTAGAATGGAGCCTTGAGGTACACCGATGGAAACGGGTGTGAGTGAGGAAATTTGGTTTTCCCAACGAACTGCTTGATGTCTATTGCTGAGGTAGGATGTAAACCATTTTGTGGCAAGATTATCAAAGGAGAGGGATGTAAGAGTGTTAATTAAAATGGAGTGGTTGACCATATCAAAAGCTTTAGAGAGGTCGATGAAGAGCGCAGAAGAGAGAAGGTTGTCGTTGCGGTTCCTATTGATGGTATCTACAAATGATAGGAGAGCAGTGGTAGTACTATGATGTGGTCTAAAACCATGCTGACAGTTTGCTATTATGTTGTTTTGAGAGAGATACTGTAAAAGTTGTTTTTGAATACATTTTTCCATTATTTTTGCTAATGGAGAAAGAAGGGCAATTGGTCTATAGTTTGAGTACTCAATGGAATTCCCACCTTTATGTAATGGGATAATATGGGATATTTTCCAGATGTCTGGGATGGTTCCCTCTTGGATTGTCCTGTTTATAAGTATAGATACTGGATATGCAATTTCTTTGGCAGCTTTTTGGAGAAAAAGTGAAGGGAGCTTGTCAGCAGAAGGGGTACAAGGCTTCAGTTTGTGAATAAGTCTAGAGATGAAAGAGGTAGGAATAGGTTGTAGTTTAAAGTTATTAGAAAAGTGTCTTTGGTTTATTGGTGGGCAGGAGTTATTAGTGCTAAGTTGTCTGGCTAGCGATAGAATAGTGTCAGTAAAAAAAGAGTTGAAAGCATTTGCAGTAAGGTGTGGAGTGTCTGGGTCAGCATTAAGAGGGGTGGGAGGTTTGGATGTTCCTGGGGAAAGGAGTCTATTAATAGATGACCAAAACTGTTTGGGATTGTTATGATGAGTTTGTTGAAGTTTGCAGTAGAAGTTTTTTTTGTCAGTAATTATTGCTTTTTTAGTTGAGTTTCTAAGTTGGCGGAAACAAAGAAGATCGAGGGGATTTCTATGGCATCTCCATTTGGCCCAGACTTTATTTTTGGAGAGAATTTGCTTTTTAGTTTCCTTAGAGAGCCATGGGGCAATATTGGGTTTCATTTTGATGGTGCGTTCAGGAGCATGTTTGTCAAGAATGGATAAAAAAGTGGTATTAAAGTAAGATACTGCATTTTCAAGAGGAAGAGATTTTAAGGGGCTCCAGTTGCAATTGCTGAGTTCATTTTGAAATAGGTCTATATTGAAAAGTTTTGTAGAGCGTATTTTTTGAATGTTAGGGAGGTTTGGGAAATCAGTTTTTTCTCTAGTGATATAGGTTAAAGAGTGATCACTTATATCATCAGGCAGGGTTCCTGCTTTGTAGGCCTGTTTGACTTTGTTTATGAGTATCCAGTCTAAAATACTCTCTTTATTGTTAGGCTTGTTGATTCTAGTGGTTGAAGTGATAGTCTGGGTGAAACCATATAGGTTCATATGAGAGGAAGGATAATCAGCATTGATAGTATTCCAGTCAACATTAATGTCACCTAGAATTATAGTTTCTTGGGGATAAGTAGTAGATACCCAGCTAAGAAAGGGTTCTAGTATGGGTATATTGTTTCCTGGCGGTAAGTAGATGCAGATAATGTAAAGGGATTTTTTGGTGTTTATTTGGAGTTTTGTTATCAGTTTGCAATCCAGGGTAGGATAAGCTGGAAGGATAGAGATATTTAGTTGATTCTTAAAAAGAATTGCTACTCCACCACCTTTACGTTTTGGTCGGTCAAGTCTTACTATATTATAGCCTTGGGGTATGATCTCAGTGTCTTTTGTATCTGGTTTGAGCCAGGTCTCTGTGAGGCAGAGAATGTCAAAAGAATGGATATCTAGGAGGGCATGTAATTGAGCTATTTTGTTATTTATACTATGAATGTTAAGGTGTCCTATAAGGAGGGAGTCATTAATTTTAGGTCTATTGGTTTTGGGAGAGGGATAAGTTGGCCCAGGATTAGGGTGGATGTCTCCATCTTGTAATGTGGGAAGATTTGGTTTGGTTATTAAATGGTTCTTTGGAAAGATTTGTAGTTTTAGTTTCTTATTGGTAGGATGGACATACGTAAGGTGGGAGAGTCTGTGGTATTTAGGTAAGAGATAGTTGGGGTTAAAAGTAATGTTGGAGTGTAAAATGGGAGAAGTATGTGTGAGAGTTGAGGTGTGTTTGTTGGTGTAGATGGAGTGGACAGAAAGAGGATTTTCAAAGAAGGTATGCAGAGAACAGAATGGTAAGGAGTAGAACTGTGAGTGTGAGCATAGTAAGGAAAGTGGGAGGCATAATTAGAGAGTATTAGAGTAGGAGTTAAGGAAGGCAGTAGAAGTGGATAAGATGGGAGAAAAGATGTAAAACCTATAAGAGAGGGAGGAGTGGAAGAGGGTCAGTAAGAGGTAGTAAGAGGGTACAAAAGGGTAGTGTAAGTGGAAAAAATAAAAATGAAGTAGAAGACAAGTAGAGAGCTGTGAGGTCAGATATAAGGGAGGGAGATAGGATGGAAGAGGTAAGAGGGAAGGGGGGTGGTAAGGGGTGTGGTTAACAGTGGAGCGGGAAAAGCAGGGCTAAGATAATTGGAAAGGAAGAAGTAGGGGGTGTGTTCAGAGAGGTATAAGATTAGGACCCCTGGGGGTGGGTGGGAATTGGGGGTAGGGAGGGGAGTGGAGTGAGCCCTCAGGGCGAACGGAGCGGGTAGAAACAACTGAAGGAGAGATGGGAAAGGAGACAATCAAAAATGCAGGTAAGTAAGGTAGGAGAGGTATATAATGAGAAGAAGAGGTAAAGTAGAGATCAGTGTCTCAGGGAGATGATAAAAAATGGAGGATAGGCTAGCTAGTGCTTAGCACTCCCACTGATAAGCTAGAAGGCTTTCCTCCAACACAGAAAGGCTTGGGGGCTCAGAAGCTTTCTAACAATCCTGGATAAAGCAACTCTGTAACCGGACTAGGCTAGTTATAGGAAAGGCAGAAAACAGGCACAAGTGCGGCTTTCAAACCAGAAAGTTGAAAGAGATGGAAAAAAACTGCTCAAACAGCCAATAGCTGCAATTTCTGGGCCAGGGACCACTCCTCTTGTGGTAGATAGGCTACCTGATGCTTACCACTCCCATTGATAAGCTAGAAGGCTTCCCTTCACACGGAAAGGCTTGGGGGGCTCAGAAGCTTACAAAGAGTCCTGGATACAGCAAATATGTACCTGGACTAGACTAGTAACAGAAAAGGCAGGAAACAAGCGCAAACACAGGCTTTTAAATCAGAAGGTTGAAAGAGATGGAGAAGCTTCCCAAACAGCTAATAAACTATAATTTCTGGACCAGAAACCACTCCTCCTGTGGTAGATAGGTTACCTAGTACTTACCACTCCCACTGATAAGCTAGAAGGCTTCTCTCCAACACAGAAGGGCTTGGGGGGCTCAGAAGCTTACCAACAGTCCTGGATACAGCAAGTCTGTATCTGGACTTGACTAGTTACAGGAAAGGCAGGAAACCAGCTTAGAATTTTTTTTTGTTACAGAAAAGCAGCTAAAACAGCAGTAAATACAATTTAAATTGTAGTGCAGGCCAGCACACCCAAGCATGTGGCAACACTACGGCAAATACAGTTCAATTAAATGCAATTAAATTAACAAATGACTAAAAAACAAGTGCAGAAGGCAGTAAATTAGAAGGCTACTAACAAGCAGTAATAAGTGCAGAGTAAGAGCGACTGAACAGATAACAGCATGCAGAAGAGCAACTAAGACAGTTACAGTAAGAGCAGATTTTTTTTTTTTTGAGGGAAGGAACAGAACAGGATTAAGAGGCTACAGGGGTTGTCCTTCCCAAATGCTCTCTTTGTACACAGTAGGAGTGCCTGAAATCAGAATATGATCAAAGTGAGCAAATGAGATGGGCCCAGGAGGAGTATCCAAATACAAATCTACAAGAGGGGCGGGCAGTTTCAAAGCCACCAACATTAACACCAAAACAAGAACAGGGAGGGAGGGTGGGAAACTAACTGTAGAGAGACAGCCACAACTTCAGTTGAGTTAATATTCAGTGGAAAACATAAATAAATAAATTAAATACAATACTTTATGCAGAAGAGCAGATAAAAGTATACCTAAATTCACTTATACGTCCAGCTGATTTCAGGTAGATGTTAGCCAGCCAAAGCTCTGATGTTAAGCAGAGAATACTCAAAATGTACGACTTATATAAGGCAAGACAGGATGTTAGTGATGAGCTGAAACTACCCCACACTGCCATCAATGGCTGCACAGAAATTCAAAAACGTACTTTGTAGAGAGACAGCCACAACTTCAGTTGAGTTAATATTCTGTGAAAAACAAAAATAAATAAATTAAATACAATACTATATGCAAAAGAGCAGATAAAAGTGTACTTAAATTCACTTATACGTCCAGCTGATTTCATATTATATTGATTTTATATATATTATACAGAGAGAGAGTTGTGTATATGTATATATATTTACATGTAAATAGATATACACACAACACGCGTGCACAGACAGACACACACACACACACACACACACACACACACACACACACACACACGCGTATAAGGGTTACTTGAGTGCCACTAACCTACTAACAGCACATCTGATAATTGGAACCATTTTACTGATACCATAGTGTCCCTAGAATACAAAAAATAGCAAAACTTAACCAACTGTAAAATTAAACCTAACAGTTTTCTTTTGTGATCAGACAATATGTACATTTATCAAACATTTGCACAGTATAAAAATCAATAAAATCCAAAAAAAGCATGCTGCAGCTTAACCCCTAACACAATTACAAAACAAAGCCAAGTACAGATTCAAATATCCATGTCATTATATTCTCAGAGTGTTTCTCATGCTTTTCCCTTTACACCCCCTGGGTTTAGAGCTCCACCCCAACACCCCCTTACTTATATACTTACTTATATACTAACACCACAGTCTCACTAACATGAAAGGACCTGTATATGTGCGATAGTCAGCAACACACGATAGTCAACAATGACTACAGCACAATACTAAAAGGCACTTGATAACTTTGGCTGACTTACCTACCATAAGCACACACACGCACACACGTACAGACACACACACACACACACACAAACACACACACACACACATGCACGCGTACACACACATGCACGCGTACACACACATGTTGGGGCGTATATACATAGTTTTGCATATGTGTACAGTTTTATATAGCTATAGCTATAGATATCGAGTGCTCACTTTTTTCTTTTGTTTTGTTAGTGTGACATTTTCATTCTTTTTCTTTTTTTTTCCTGAGCTGTAGCTCTGACTGAATAATATGCTCAGTTTCCTGATTTATTGCTGAAGGATAGTTGCATTCGACCCAGCTGTTTTACAGATTAATACAGTATTGACAGTTTGAAATGAAGAGCTTATGTTTACTTTAAAATACTTGCAATGTGAGTTACGTGGGGGGGGGTAGGATAGTTATTCCTAATTACGCTTTACAGCAATATGTGTATTTGTGCTTCTGCAACCTCTATGCTCTTCAGGACCACTGCAAACATTACCTTTCTTGATCTCCACCAAAACTATGTGTCTACACTGCACTCAGTCAAACACTACACCAATCTTGGCAAGGGATCTAAGACATCAGGTTCAAATTCTAAGGCAGCAGTAGCAATAACCTTTTCATTGACAGAAATATCTCCTTAGCCGAGAGGTAAAAGTGTTCCTTTGATATCACATAGTATGGTTTCAAGAACAACTATGAGCAGTAACACCAGTTCTTAAGTTTTTCTTGTCACTTTGCTTCATGGCATTGAAACTTGCATGGTGTAGATATCAGAACAGTACCTTGAGAGTTACGGTATCTGATTTTCAATCACAGATCCTTTGTTCAGGCTAATAAGTGCATTTTATAGTATACCATGGCACTCAGTCACTTAGAAATGTTGGCTTTTACACAAAACTGTTTTTAAATGAGTGCTTTATTACCACTATAAGTCAAACATTTTGCCACAAGACAAATCTTAGCTATATAAACCCAGTTAATGTAACATGTTGTATTTACAGAAATTGCTTTAATAGTCATAGATGGTAGAATGCATGCCATAAAGTACATTTTAATGCAGTATGTCTGCACAAAAAAATAAAGCACAATGTAAAAAAAATGACCCACATATATATAATTTATTAAAGTTTAGTTTACTTGCTAACTCTGGAAAACTTGTTAGGATGGCAGTGCTATTTTTATTTGCAATGACTCCCTATTTGCATATGAAGTACGTGCAGGTGAAATAATCCAAGTCAGAAAAAAAAATAAAAATGCCAGCACATCAAGTGTGGTCAACTTGTTAAGTGTACTTATAATTCAGTTCTCTTAATGGACATCACAAGTCCACAGCAGAAGCACTGCACACCAGCTTGCAAACATGCATGCATACATACATACACACACACAAACACACATATATAAACACACATACACACACACACACACATATATATATATATATATATATATATATATATATATATATATATATATATGTATGAAGAATAAACCAGGTAGAAACCACCACGATATATTAGTAAAATCGATTTATTGCAGATCAAAAATAACAAGCGCTTTCACGTGTATCAAAAACACGCTTCATCAGGTTTAACCTAGGGCATTCACTTTTATACATATTACCCAGTATCATCAATTAATAATTAGCAATCAAGGTAAATGATCTAACAAGACAATTAGGCAATTTAAAACAGTGAATATAAAAATACATCAACCCTTACAAAACAGAAGAATGGAATCAAAAAACATGAAAATCATGAAAGACCGAAAAAATAGTTTATGTACTAATAAAATGAAAATAATAAAGTGATAAGACAAAAATCACCTTATGTTTAAACCACATGACATAAAAACAGAACTAACTTCAAATGTGTTAATACTAAAACAACTTATCAAAGTCTAACAAAACACAATAAAACCTAATACAACAAAACCCTTATGAAACTCTTATAAGAATATTATATGAAATTACTAAAACTATTAGAACTATTAGGCTAAAACTGATTATTAATCACGTGCCATTAGAACAGGCTTAATACTGACGGACTGGTTCAAACCCGGCTCAAGATGGGCTCTTAGCCTAAAAATCCATCTTAACTCAACCGTCTCTAAATAATTTACTTTATCACCCCCTCTACTATTTATACCTACTATCTGTAAAACCCTAAAAGTAAAACTGTGATCAGGATATACAGCTACATGTTTGGCCAAGGCACTACATAAATTCATCTTTCTAATGTCATATATATGATTATACATTCTGTCTCTTAACCTCCGAGACGTCATACCTACATAAAATGCTGTGCATGCTGTACATGTTGCCAAATATATAAGGTTAGTACTATCACATGTCGCATAAAAACGCGGTCTAAAAGTATAACCAACATAAGGGTGGTCAAACCAGCTCTCACCATTAATGTATTCACACATGTTGCATTTATTGCATGGAAAAGTACCATGCCTTGATATTTGCCTATCCGTATTGCTAATAAAAGAATTAGTTCTATCAACACATAATAATCTCTTCAGGTAATTACTGTTTCTATATCTGAAACAAGGTGTCATTCCTAGTTATTGAGAACACTTGTTATTTTTGAGTAATATATTCCAGTTCTTTCTTATGATATCAGTGATATATTTTATATCACTGGTATATCTTGTAGTAAAAAGTACCTTATTAAATCTGTGTTGGACCCTATAATTAGGCCTGGTACCAAGTTGCTCCAAAGAATCGGAGCGTTCTATATCACTGGCTATAATAGCCGAAACTGGGTATCCCAAACTACTCAGTAGAGATGCTGTATAGCCTCTATCATAAAACAATTCTCCCATATTATTTAACTGTATCTTTCTGTCATAAGCATTTCTACATAATCTAGAGATTCTTTTAAATTGACTCTTGACAATGTCCGGAAACACCGAACGTGGATGCATGCTATTAAAATGTAATATTGCATTCCTCCAGCAAGGTTTCCTGTAGAGATTAGTAGAAAAGAAACATCCTGAGTCATTAGAAATTGTTATATCAAGAAAATGTAATTCATCGTGAGACATTTCTAAGGTGAACCTTAAAAAATCAGTAGTAGATTCTAAATAACCAACCATGTCATACAAGTCCTGGCTTCCATCCCATATAATCAGGACGTCGTCTACAAAACGTCTATAAAGCAGAACATGCTGGAAAAAAGCACTGTTAAACAAGTATGTCCGTTCCCACTAATACATGCAAATAACCAATTGTGTATTATTGTCAAAAGCACCCAAGTTGTGTAGACTCTCCCTTATAGCCTCTATTCCATAATCACTTGGAATAATGGTGAATAAATTTCTTTTATCAGAAATATGGATAGGCAAATATCAAGGCATGGTACTTTTCCATGCAACAAATGCAATATGAGTGAATATATTAATGGTGAGAGTTGGTTTGACCACCCTCATGCTGGTTATACTTTTAGACCGAGTTTTTATGCGACATGTGATAGTACTAACCTTATATATTTGGCAATATGTACAGCATGCACAGCATTTTATGTAGGTATGACGTCTCGGAGGCTAAGAGACAGAATGTATAATCATATATATGACATTAGAAAGATGAATTTATGTAGTGCCTTGGCCAAACATGTAGCTGTATATCCTGATCACAGTTTTACTTTTAGGGTTTTACAGATAGTAGGTAGCCTCCCTTGATGTTAAGAATTTATTCACCATTATTCCAAATGATTATGGAATAGGGGCTATAAGGGAGAGTCTACACAACTTGGGTGCTTTTGACAATAATACACAATTGGTTATTTGCACTCTCCTTGACATTGTTTTGAATAATAATGTGTTTATGTATCATGATGATGTATATGCGCAAATATGGGGTGTGGCTATGGGCATCCCATGTGCAAATTCATATGCAAATCTTGTTATGTATTATTGGGAACGGACATACTTGTTTAACAGTGCTTTTTTCCAGCATGTTCTACTTTACAGACGTTTTGTAGATGACGTCCTGATTATATGGGATGGAAGCCAGGACTTGTATGACATGGTTGGTTATTTAGAATACACACACACAAACACACACACACACATACACAGACACACACAGACACACGCACTCTCTCTCTATATATATATATATATATATATATATATATATATATATTTAGTGAAAGTGCATTTTATCGAAAATGCACTTTTGCTAAAGAAAAAGAAAAAAATAAAATAAAAACATGCTGTTTGCATGTAACATTAGTTGTATGGTACAACTAAGCCAACTATTGCCGAGATCATGCTACAGTGGGGTTGAGGGGATATTCCCTTTTCCCCACTGTAGTGCAATCTCAGAGTGAGAATATTAAAGTGGGGGGTGCTTCCCCCCACATGGGGGGGGTGCAGGCGAGCTCCCCCCTGCATAATATCGTTTAGTGCATTTTTTTTCTTTAACGAAAGTGCATTTTCGATATAATGCACTTTCGATAGAGTGGGTTCGCGGAAGTACAGTTCGATGAACTGTACGTTCGATGAAATAACAAGGACCCATATATATATATATATATATATATATATATATATATATATATATATATATATATATATTTATATGTAGATAGATAGATATGTATGTATACACACACATACACACACTAGCTCCATAGTCACACAACTGCATAGAAAAAAAAGCTAAGAAACTTTGAATCACTGCCAGTGCACAAACAGAAGCCACATCAGCACTGATTATAATAGCAACCAAAGTGTCGTATACCAAGGAAATGAAATCAACAAGTTTGAACTTGTCCACTTTGCATGCATACAAGTGCAGGGCCACCTGTTTATTATATTCCATAGATGTTTGATTGTTTTCAGAATTATTGCTGTACTTTCTTGATCATCTTAGGTAATCTTTGAAATGTAGTAATTTTTGATAACATATTTCCTGTTAATCTGCTTTGCTAGCAGTTCTCCTCAAGAATATGCATTATAATATATGTAATTCTGATTTTTTTTTATATTTTCCATGTTTTGATGTGAAGGAATTATACTGTGTTTAATTGTGATTGTTAGCCCCCTGTAACATTGTTTGGCTTTCATGCTACTGGCTTAGTTCCAACTTTAATGGCTGGCAAGAAAAACTGAAAGGTAAACAACCACCAACATCAATAAAGCACTCATAGCCAGGTATCACCACAATACAGACATAAACTCTTTCAGTAGCAGCATTATTTTTAGGGTTCATTCAGAAAAAAGTGTTTAGGTTGTGCTGTAATAGATTTATTTATAAATTACTAGGTAATAAGGGAAGATTATAAGAGAAAAATATGTTCAAGTTGAGATGTATTCATTATTATTCATTAAAAAATTGTAGTAGTTCCACACCATAAAAGTCAAATCAGAAAAAAAACAGGTAGCATAAATTTAAAAATGGCATGAGGCATGCCATAAAGAAAAATAAGGCATAAGAAATTGAAATGCAGATCCTGTAATAGCAAAGAGCATACTGGAGAGGTCCTAGCAGTGGATGGACACCAGAAGGAAGGCCATATTAAATAGCAGGTGATACTCCAACAGCAAAGATGATTGAAAGGCAGGTATGAACTCTGAAAATAAAACAGTCTGATGAAAAGGCATAGGATGAAATTAGGAAGGATAAAAGAAAAGATTAGCAGCCAACTTGCATTAATATTTGCAATTTTTAGAAAAGGAATCTGGTAAAGTAATAAATAAAGGCAATGTTTAGGTATGAAAGGTAATAAATTGAACAGAAAGCTTTATCCACCCATAAGGTGCCCGCCAATCCCTGTAGCCTAAGAACCTTCCTGGATCTAATATTCAAAGCATTCTCTACACAGACACCCCAGGCTCCATGCCAGTAACCAGTAGGGCTATCCTGACTGGAATCACTTTGTTTCTTGTGCTATGAATACAGTAAACAACAAGAACTCAAGTTCAACTGCAGTTGTCAAACAGCATCCTCCCCTGATCAAGAGGAATGCAAACTGTACACAAATATTATATCTAGTAATGGTGCTTTAAAAATATGGTTAGGGAAAACCTTCTGAGTCACTCTTATCTGTAACCTTGTTCACATAATTGCAACTTCCATCGAGAATTTTCTAGCAATTCTTTTTACATGAAGGCAATGCTGAAGCAGAATCAGTAGCTTTAAGCAGCAGGGGAAGTCCATTGTATCTCTAGGAATAAATGTCACAATGCTGTCGCCAATTAAAAAAAAAAAATTAATACATAATTTTACTAACTTAGTACAATATATGGCTTTGTGTTATTTTGGATAACTTTCGTCCAAGGCAAATAATGCATGGAATACACTAGCCTATGTTAATGCCACCTCTGGCAGCATTAACAGTATCTTACAGTAGTGTGACAAGCTCATCCTATCATAGACGATAGGAGCACATCTATAACCATTGCACACAAGTCCGTGAAATGTTAAACCTTGTTTCATGTAGCTGGACATAGCTACGGTTCACATATCTGGTTTGTAAATAAGCATAACTTAAATCGTAAATGAGAACACTTCCTATACTTCATCTCTGAAATAACCGATTTGTATACAGAGATCCTGAATGTCCAGGCCATCTCATATCAATATCTTGTATGATAATGAATGATTCTCATTGCGAAAAAGCCCTTCCCAGTTATTCATTCTCAATGGCACTAACAAACTTAAATCGTTTATTTCAGAAACACTTCCCTGAAATTAAGAAACTTGGCATCTTATATGAAAGTGAAAGTGTCTGGTTTCACATGAATATCAGCTTCCCTAACTAAAAAAGTTCCTGTAGTTTAATTATAATCAAACTTTCATTGATTTAATACTGTCTCACTCTTTTTTGTCAGCATGGTAGTCTAGTCTAACACATTTGTCCTCACACAAACATATGGGATGACAACTAAGATCAAGGACTGGGAACGGAGAAGCATAGCTCTGCATTTTTCTCTTTATAGGAGAAAACAGTCCATTATTTTATACTATATCAAACGGAGTATTCTGAAAGATTTATCTCAAAGTATTAACTGCCATGTTTATGTTTTTCTCTGTGTGGAAGTTCATAAGCGTTTAATCATAATTATATTAAAGTTTAGCATTTTAATCAGAATTTGCAAAATGCTATTTATGTAGCTTCATCCCACCAAGCAGCGCAATGTTTTATGTACATTTTTTCTCAAACATTATTTCAGTGAGGAAATATAATTTTACAAAGTAAATTTTAATTCGCCTTTGTAGAATTGCTGACCGACACTATATTCTTTATAACACTACAGCTTTCATTGCATATTTTTGCTCCAAAGTATTAACAACCAAATGTATGAGTCTCCATCTTGTTTACTTAATATTTCCTTACAATTTAGCTAAAGTTAACAGTTTTTTAACTAGTTTTGCAAAATAGTACCTAAGGGACACATCATCTATTGCATTGACTTACAAATTTCTATCCCAAAAGATTATTTCAAACAGGAAAATTAATTTTGCACAGAGATTGGAAAATCAGAATTAATCCTGTATTGCATAATGATACTTCAAAGTTCGTAAAATAAACCGAGGGATGAGCATGATGGCAGCGTTGTCCTATAATGTTACAAGCTATAAAAGTTAATTTGATAAACGTTTCTATGTAACTAATTTGGTAAACATTTACATGTAACTTTATCAAACATCAATATTTTTTGGTCTGTATTTGCAAAATGTCATCTATTTGGACAGTACCTCATAAACACGTACAGTATTCCTGAGTACTCTCCCACCTATTCAACTCAAGTTCACGGCCGATTGTCCAGGGATTCTAATTCTCACTTTCTGAATCAAGCTCAGCTCTTGTTCTCAACAGTAATCTCCTAAATCCCAAATTCATGTACACTATTTTTAGTCCAGAGTTGCAACATTCTCATTTCCCAAATTCATGTTCATTGTCTGCGTTCCAGTGCAACATTCTATCTGTAACCAATGATCATCTTTAAAGGGTGCTACAACGGTTAAGGATGGAATTTCCCAGCTCCAGATTATATGCTTTTCCCTCAACTCCATTTATGACTTTTATGTTCTCCTTTCATGTGGGCTTCTTCTGAGTACTCTGTTTTCCTTCCACTTCCTAAAGTCTGTCTGATTGGCTACTATAAATTTTCTATGCACAGAGCCTTTGCTTTCCTCCTTGCTGCTCAGGTCATGGTTAAAAAGAGTATTTAAAATATGCATACCTACACAGCTACCTGATGATTAAGTACATAAATATTTGAAGAAATTCTGAGTGTGTTAAAAAGTTGCACTGCACAGTTCTTACTATGATTTTACTGAAATAAATTTTAGTGGCCAAGTAGAAAAGGACTGCAAGACTAAATTTAGTCATGTGTGATGTTAGGAAACATTTATTTTTTGTTAACTGGTAAAGGTCTTTGAGATTCCGCACTTTGCACTATTTTTTGAGAAAAAGCATTTTTGCACAACAAATACATGAGTCATCCAAACATATTAAATCAAGATTAAAGATGCAATAACCTAACTCTGTGAAGCAGAGGAGTAAAACAGTGACTGTGCACAGATGACCTATAGGGGCTGGGCAGAAAAAGATGAAAGTGAGCAGCTGATGTCAGCTTGCCCACCCTGAGATGAAGGAAGCAGCTTTGGCTTGCTAGAATGACGAGACTGGTGAGCTCTGTCCTGCAAGAGGTGTGCTACTTGGTTGGAAGATTGCACACTTGTAGAAGTATGCATGCACCTTCCAAAGGCAGCCGCAACAGAGCTCACAAGGATGCTGCAGAGTGGTAGGTTAGGTACTCCTGTAGTAGCAGTATGATGCTGCACCAGAACCCTCAGTCTCCTCACAGGCCCTACACGTCGGCTGGTTAGAGCTCCTTGGAAGTTAAGGCTGGTCTGGTAGATGCTGTGAATGAGGAAAGGAGCTGGAAGGAGTTGAATGTCAACTGCAGTGAGTTAAAAAATGGAATAAAGATGCAATTTTCTGTCTTCCATGGGGTTGTAAAAATAAGTCCACATACTGTAATGTCAAATATAACATCTGTATGAAATGGTTTCAGTGAAAAAGTGCTTTCTAGAATAGGGCCTGCTCTTTGGAACCACTTGCCCAAAGATGTAAAACACAATCACACCTTGGAGACTTTTAAAAAACTTTGAATGAATGAATAAAGTGGCCAAGTGCACTGGCCTTCATGATACTGGCTAAGGTTTTTGCACTGAATACTTACTGCACTGGAGTGTAAGTGATTGTAATAGGATGTTTTTATTATATAAGCACTCAGGCTTTTACCAGCTGTTTCTATAAGGTCATTTCTGACTGAGGTGCTAAGAACTGTATTAGAGTATAATGTGTTTCATTGAATTTTACTGTCTTTCTCACATTAAGCATCCCCAAATGTTTTTGAAAAGGATGAAGATGAAGAATTGATGGATAACTGCATCCTTCCCCTGAACCATGTGCCCTAGGGGAAAAACAAACAGAACAACTGGGAGTCCAGGGTATCCTGGATCATGATGAAGCAGAGTTCTACTGCACCATACTTGCTAGGGGTGATTTGTGAAAAGCACTGTAATACTATAGCACAGTTATCACAAGTGCCTTTCTCTGCAACAGTCTAACATCCCCCAACATGCTAAAGTTGCATCAGCAGCAATATCAGTAACCCAAAAGATAAACAACCATGTCAAATGTGCAATAGAAAACACACTGTGATAAAGACAGCAAAATGTATTCTTGTAAAACAAAAGCAAAAAAAAAAAGCAAACATGCCAAAGTTCCATACTGTGACTCCCTTGCTGAATCTGCAAAGCACTCATACAAAACACAAAATCTGAATCCCACAAAAACAGGAATAGGAGACCTTTGGAATGTTAATAACATCTATAAAGTAGAAATTTATCAAAGTACATTTTCAATTGTCATGCAGATAAAAAGCTAAGCATGTATATTACAAAATAAGTAAATAGAGAAGTGCAACTCTTTGTGGCTGTCTGCGTTCATAAACATGCAGACCTCATAAGAGGAACATTTTAACATCAAGCTCTGAAATAACACAACATGAATTTGCAGTCTTCCTGGGTTAAAACAAGCAACAGCAACTTGAACTGTTTACTTTGTATCCTACCAACCAGCACCCCTGACACAAAAGGCATGCTATGAAACAGTAGAAAAACCTTGACAAAAATAGAAATAGTTGTAGCAGTTACAATGCATTCTTTAGTACCCCGAGCTTCTCAGCAGAAGGTTTTTGTGATAAATGATTGGCACCTTGGCACCATAAAAATAGACTGCCAATCATTAGCAGACCGGAGTTCCGCTGTGGCAACCCCTAACCGGGAAAAACTGAAAGAAAAACAACAACCTCCAAAAAACATTATGTAACTATTTAAATCCTCTGCTTGTATCATGCTTGCATCCAAACTAGATTTAAATAATGCTGTGAAGTCTACATAGTACGTAGTTATCAACATGTGAAGATTCCGTAAATTCTCACAATATACCCTGTATAATCCCAGTTATTCTCACTATGGGTAATGTATAATTATCAAGCATGAGATTGGTAAGGCCAATGAAATACCAAATGGAATAGGTTAATTCAAACACTTAAAGGCAACTGTTGAGGCTTAAATGGCCCACAAGGGCAGCTAGCCTAGTACCTACCTACGAACCTATATCTAGACATCCTCATGACACAAACATAAAAATATTACTTAAAGGTGCTGTCCTTGCACAAGGTCATATACCTGCACCTCTTACTCTTGGGTAAACAACAGAAGAAATTAGAGCATCCAGTGCTTCATCACTGCTGTTCAGACAGTCCCTACAAAGTCAGAAGCCTAGGTAATAACATGGAAGCTTAATGAATTCCACACATTGACTGTGCCAAATACAGGTAAACCCACAAGGCATCAAATGACACTGGAGGAGCAGCAATCCTTGGTCTGTAGCATCTGGAATAAGAACAATCTGAAACACAAAGAAAATAACCCATTGCGCTGTGGAGCTGACTGCTTGCCATCCATCTAGACAGCATCTACACCAAATTCCACCAGTACTGGCCTTATTTATTCCCTGCTAATTTTCTGTGGATGCATTTTCTTATACCTGTCCCTTTTCCATAACTAGCCAGATCCCTTAGACTTCAGATGCTGGTCATTCATCCACTGCTTCACTCTATTCTTTCAGTTTGCTACCTGAATCCCTTTGCATCTGTTCCAGCTACCAGTCACCCTACTGATTTATTTAAGGAGTTTCCTGTCTGTGGAAGAGCTCACTGTCCAATGGCTACCACTTACTACAGCGGGTAACTCATTCCAGCCTGTAGATGCAGAAAGATCAAAACAGACATGCTTGCAGGGAGGACTGGAACTTGACTGCAGTTTATCTCCTTTCCACCTGAGCTTATTAGATAGAGATAAAGGAATCTTGTCTAAGTATAGTCTTATTCTATGGGAATCTCTGGGCCAGGGAATGTAAGCCTTGATTCAATAATTTAGTTTAATTGCTGGTTCTGGATCCCTTTGTCCACTATGCCCTCCCTATTTTACAAAAGAGGTGTATTTTTTAGCCCCTTTCTACTCAGTCATGAAACTATGTGAGTATAATACCATGGCTTGTTAGCCTGTCTGCCAGAGATGCCAGACCATTAGGTTGAATTCTGTCCTTCTCCTTTACACTTCATGAGCTTGTCTTCCTGTACCCTGACTTTGTGGCTGCCAAAAAAGAGCCCTTTAAACTCCCCAGTTTTCTGTAGTAACAAAAGTTTAACATAGGAACAGTGTAGCTTGCATAACACATGCCTAGATACATTGAGTTTTACATCATTTCTTCACACTATGCACAGTTAATTTGGAAATAAAGCTCTGAGGGATTATTCAATACTATCTCAAACTGTCTTGCTGGAAACTGAAACATATTCCAGTCTGCAACACTGTAAGCTCAGCCAATAATTCTCATCTTTAGAATTGCATTCTGAATCTTTTTGCTGTTCTTTAACTTAAGCTTATATCTAAAGGTATTGTATCCAGATCCAGGAATGTAATCGTTCCACTGTACATGGCACTCATGAGATTGATCATTGAGTGCAATGCCCTTTTTAGTATGTTTTTGTCCAAACACTTATCACAACTGACATAACCACAATACTTTCTCACTAAAAAAAAAAAATCAGGAGCCTAAAATTGTAAAAATTATGCTGACCATCTCAAAGCCTCGTCCCTCTTTTCAGTATCATACAGGCCACTGACAGGTGAATTGTCACTCGTCTGGTCAGGATAAAACAGACAAACATTCATGAGTTCTGTTCAAGCAGCTTTATTATGTACAAACACAACAGGATTGAGGCTTAATAACTTCAACTTAGATAAACTTGTAAACAAACCAGCTATTACACTCATACATGCTTGCTCTCTGTCTGCACTCTCAAAATGGCACTGAAGCTAGCATGTGCTTCCTATTTATATGGATGTGCTGTCCTTAAAATGCTTCTTAAAGGAACAACACACACACACTATTTTACGTCCTCCCTCTTTGAGAAATGGGTCATGTAATATTGACGACATTAAATGACATGCAATTAATACAAATAATTCTTTGACATGCAATTATACAGAACTATATATATATATATATATATATATATATATATATATATATATATATATATATATATAGTCTAGGTTGTTGTGTATTTCACACTAGGTCTGGAAATATGACCAAATCGTGTGACATAGAAATCAGAATTAGGTCTAACAACTGGGACTGTCTCTGCTGAATGTTCAACATTGGAGGACATCAGGAACATCATCAGGAACAGAAGTAGAAGTTAAGACATGTTCTGCAACACGAACATTGTCTAGATTGCTCTGAGAGCTAGAATCTGTTTCACAGGAACAATGCTGCAATTTCAATTGTGATACAGGAAGAAGATGTCTGCAATTTCTCCTGTACTCCACACCCTCAGATTCTTCAAAGTAGGATCCCGGCTCGGCACATATACCTGTTACTTGAAAAATCCAGTCGAAGCCTATTGTCGTTTGTATCCTCACTGTCTCTCCTTCTTTCAATGGATGAAGAAATCTGCTCAATTTATCATATCTGGACTTCTGGAAAGAATGCTTTCTGTATAGCTGGGCTCAGATTGTTCTGTTGTTCTTTGCTTTAGGCCTCAACAATCTGGAACTGATAGACAATGTTGTTTTTGTTTGCCTAGATAGATCAGGTGAGCCAAGCATATCATCATGGGGTATATTTCTGAGATTGAGTAAATTCAAAAATACATTGGTATTATCATGTTTTGACTTCTCTAGTAATTGCTTTGCACTCTGTACTGCACATTCAGCTAGTCCATATGACTGTGGATATTCTGGACTATTAGTAACATGTACGAAGTCCCATTCTTTTGCAAATTTCTGAAACAACTGACTGGTAAATCGGGTACCATTGTCAGAAATAACTTTGTGTGGACTACCATGGACTGAGAAATGAAGTTTCAACTTAATAATAACAGCAGTGGAAGTTAGGTTAGGAAGTAAATTGATCTCAAACCAGTTCGAATTAGAGTCTACCAAGACTAAGTAATGCTGATTATTCTACTCAAATATATCAGTGGCTACTGTTCACCAAGGTAGTTCAGGAACTTGACTTAGCTGAAATGGCTCTTTTTGAAAATGTGGTTTAGTACTATTGCACACTGAATAAGAAGAAAGTACTTTTTCAATATCTTTTGCTAGAGAAGGCCAAAATACTACACCTCTCACCCTTCTTTTGGTAGATTCGGAACCTGGGTGACTACGATGCAAAATATGGATAAATTCATGTTGCAAGGAAGTAGGAAAAACAATTTTAAGACCTTTGAAAATAATATCATCTTAAATCAACATCTTATCTCTGTAAGGAAAATAAGTTTGCACTTCAGGTGGTACACTAGATTGCTTTGACGGCCATCCAACATTAATGTAGTGGTTGAGCTTTTCCAAAATTGGATCAGTCTTTGCATGATCTCTGAGCTCATCAAGTCTCATGGTAAAAAAATTACGCACCTCCATGACATCAAATTCAAAATTCTCTGCATGAAGCTATTTTGTTTATTTCTGTGCGATCTAGATAAGGTATCAGCCAGATAAAGAAGTTTGCCTTTTGTATAGACCATTTTGAAGTTGTACTTTTGCAATTTGAGCATCGTTTGTAATCTCGCTGGAGCTGAATTTATAGTCTTCTTTAAAATAGTGACTAGAGGTCGGTGATCAGTCTCAGTCTGAATAGCTCAACCATAAATATAATAATGAAACTTTTAACATGCAAATACTATTGCCAAAAGTTCTTTCTCGGTTTGGACATATTGCATTTCAGTTTGGGTAAGAGATATAGATGCATAGGCTACTAAATGTGCCAAGACCAAATTTTGAAACATCACAGGAAAGAGTGACTGATTTATTGACATCATAGAATCTTAATGTAGGTGGGGTGGCAATTTTCTACTTAAGGTCTTCAAATGCTTTCTGATGCTGTTCCAGCCAAGACTATGTAACATTTTTGTGGCTTAGCTCTCTCAAAGATGCTGTCAACTCACTGACATCTGGTATAAACTTGCCTAAATAATTGACCATACCAAGAAAACATTGCAGAGCTTGAACATCATCTGGTGTTGGCATCTCAAGAATTGCTGCTTGCTTGGACGGGTCTGTTCGCAAGCCAATGCTAGTAAATAAGTGACCTACATATGTAATTTCTGGTAGTCTGAATTGGTACTTCAGAGGATTGAGCTTTAAGTTCACTTCATGTGCTCTGTCTAGAGGTCTCCTAAAGTTTCTGTCATGCTCTGCTTCAACATTGTCTCCAACCAATAAATCATCTACTATAATGGCACAAGGAAAACCTGAAAAAATTTGCTCCATTGCACACTGAAAGACTTCACTTGCAGAATTTATTCCAGATGGCATCCTGGGGAATCTATATCTTCCAAACGGGGTACTGAAAGTAGTCAGTAATGAAGATTTGTGATCAAGCATCACTTGCCAAAATGAACTTTGCATCTAAGACAGAAAAAACAGTAGCATTTGTTATTAGGGCTGTGACTTCCTCAGCTGTATGCATAGGGTGATGCAGTCTCTTTAATGTTTTGTTCAAATCTCTTGGGTTAAGGCATATTCTGATTTTGCTCGGGGCTTTTTTTGTGGGCTGCTACCATGGATGACACCCATTCGGTTGGTTCTGTAATTGGACAAATTACACCTTGCTGCACCATTTTATCCAACTGAGCTTTGACTTTATTCTGCATGACTATCGGAACTTTTCTTGATGGTCTGACCACTGGATTGATCTCTGGATCTACCTTCATAGAATACACAACTGAAAGTCTGCCTAACTTCTCATTGAAAATATCAACATACTCTTGAGAAAATAGCTTCAGTAAAATTGGAACTAGGGTATGTGCTTATATGATGAACGTCTTTGGTAAAGGAAAGCAGATTCATTCTCAAACTGTCTCTGAGACCCAGTAATGACTGCACAGGTCTTCACACTACATAGAATAGTAAGCTGTAGCTGTTACTAGCCAAATAACATGAAAGCACTACTGAGTCTTCGGTTTGAATTTCTTCACCTCCATAAGCAACAAGTTTCACACAAATGACCACATTAAGTTGCTCACCAGCTCTCACCTTAGCAAAAGTGTCTGTTGACATAACATTACATTTTGAACCAGTTTCTACTTTGAACTCTGTGGATTTACCATTAATCCGGACAGTACAATTCATTCTTTGCCAACAAATTTACTGCATCAACCTTTTTCCCCAATTACTGGCACACCATCTACGTAGAAAGCAGAGTTGCAGCTCAACTTATGATCAACTTGCTTTTTTGAGTGACTTTTCTTTATAACTGTGTGAGGTTTACTTGATTTGCAAAACTTTAGAAAATGGTTCAATTTTTTACACTTGTGGCATTGCTGACCAAGTGCTAAGCACCTTTCTCTTTTTGACTCATGACTGGCACCACAATTGCGACAGTTAACAAAACTTGATTTGGGTTTTGCTGACTCACCCTTGTACTGCACTGAGCATGTCCTTCTCACTGAACTAGCCTTATAACTTACTGGAAAATTACTGATTTTACCTGCCACACTCACAGGAGTTACAGCTGCCATGTGGTTAGGCCTGCTTCTGCCAGCCACATGTTGCATGCTGTCTACATTTGCTCTGGAGCCTGCTGAAACCATGCTCTTATCATTTGCAAGCATACTTGTTTGCCTTTTTGTAATTTCATGGATTTGACAAATCTCAATAGCTTTGCTCAGCTTTAAATCACTGTCACGAAGCAAAATCTTTCTCACTGCAGCACTATTAATACCACACACAAGCCTGTCCTTTATTAACTCATCTTTTAAGTCACCAAACCTACACATTTTAGATTTGATTCTCAGGTCAGTAATATAAGCTGCAAAAGTTTTTCCTTGCTTTTGATCTCTTGTGTAAAACAAATGCCCCTCTAATGTAATATTTGTCTGGGGTTTACATATTTCCCTGAATTTGCTTTTCAAACAATTGGGGTCTTCCCTTGACACAGCCTGTACAACAATATGACACTTTCCCCCTCTCCTTCATATACTGCTGGTGCATAAACAAATGAATGATCTCTTTCAATGGCCTCTGACCCAGCCCCAGCTAGGTTTAGCAAAATGAATGCCCTGGTGCATGCATCTTTGTCAGAATATAGGTTCATAGGTTATAGGTTCATAGGTTGGTACTGAGCTATCTGCCCAAAGGCATATATTAGCCCAGCCACGTTGTGCGGTATTCACCGCCCCTTTAGTAGTTCCCTAGACCCTTGCACTAGCAGCTATTACTCTTGGCCCCTATCTAGTAGTGCTGTTGGTGTGATCCCCGGTGTGAACTTTTAGTTATGTACTCACCATAACTTCAGATGTTTGGGATCCATCTCGCCTACATTCTGACTGATGGGCTCGGAGCCGATCCCTCGGCTCCGACTCGGCACGCTTATGCTATAGAGCGAGGCCTCTAATTGGCTGAGCTATCTTTATCCCAGGATGCACCACCACTAATCCCCCAGATCTTGTTTGTCCGCATTCATGCACACATGCACAGCTTGATTATATAACATTGTTAGATGTTTCAAGATGAAACAACAGGATTCGGACCTTCTGATATCCTCTGATCTCCAAGGAAGGGGGAAGGAGGGTAGGTTATTAGGAATGTAGGCGAGATGGATCCCAAACATCTGAAGTTATGGTGAGTACATAACTAAAAGATGTTATGTGATCCTATCTCGCCTACATTCTGACTGATGAGACAGCGTCCCTAGCACCTAAATCCTGGGTGGCTCATTGGAAAACACTCCTGAGCACTGTGGAACCAAATGAAGCTCGTCCTCTAGATGCCACATCTAATTTGTAGTGAGAAATGAAGGTGTGCGGGGAAGACCATGTAGCCGCAGCACAAATGTCACCAATAGCAAGCTTAGAATGAAATGTTACCGAAGTAGCCATAGCCCTTGTAGAATGAGCCTTGACAGAGGTGGAAAGCTCTTTGTTAGAATAAATATAAGCTTGAGTAATACAGTCCCTGATCCATTTGGCAATAGTGACCTTTGTGACCGTGTTGCCCAATTTGTTTTCTGCAAAGGACACAAACAACTGATCTGTCTTCCTTGATTGTTTGGTCCTATCCAAATAAAAACGTAACTGCCTGTGGACATCTAGTGTGTGGAAAATAAATTCCGCTTTATTGGAGTATTTTGGGAAAAAACTGGGAGCTCTAATGACTGTTGCAAGCATAAAGTAGAACAGACTTTAGGTACAAAGGAAGGATTTGGTCTGAGGGAAACCCTGTCTGTATGAAAAACCAAGTACGGGGGTTTCACTGACAAAGCTTGAAGTTCTGAAACCCTTCTGGCTGAAGTAATTGCCACTAGAAAAGCTGTCTTCCATGATAGAAACTTTAGATCACAGGTAGCTGCCGGTTCAAAGGGGGAAGAAGTCAAGGCACGTAATACTATATCGAGATCCCATGGAGGTGCAGGATGAGAAACTGGAGGTCTTAATAGAGCAGCACCTTTCAAGAAGGTCTTACACAACCTGTTGCTCATTAAGGGTGGGTCTACGGATTCATGAAAATTAGAAATCGCTGCCAATTGTACTTTGATGGTAGAAACAGAAGAGCCTTGGTTGAAAAGAGAGGTCAGGAACTTGAGTACTTCTGCCACGGGAGTAGAAATGGGGTCCAGGCCCGGAGTTGAGCCCAGATAGCAAACCTTTTCCATTTGCTAGAATACAGTTTCTTCGTAGCAGACTTGTGGGCTGAAGACAATATGTGCACTACATCTGGGTCTAGTGCATGTCTCCTGACTATGGTCGGAAGAGGAGGAGCCAGGCCATCAATTTTAATGTGTGTAGGGACTTGTGTAGTAGTCCCGACTGATGAATCAGTAGGTCTGGGACCTGGTCCAGGAACCATGGACCTTCCAGAGCATGTTTCCGAAGATAGGGAAACCAGACTTGACGAGGCCAGTAAGGAGCAATTAAGATCATCTTGCTCCCTAAGAGAGATGCCTTCTGAATTACCCTGGGTAGGAGAGGAACTGGAGGGAAGGCATAAAGCAGGCCGGTGGGCCAAGGATGGACTAACGCGTCCATAGGGCTCTTCCCCGGAGCCGGGGTTAGGGAGAAAAAATCTTTGCACTTCGCATTCAGAGGAGTCGCGAAGAGGTCGCAGCACGGAACTCCCCATTCGCTGAAAATCTGTCTTGTAATAGTCATGTTCAGAGATCATTCGTGAGGAGAGAGGATGGTTCTGCTCAATCTGTCGGCTATGACATTGGATTTGCCCGGTATGTGAGTAGCCATTAGGAAGCGTTTGGTCGAGACTGCCCATTCCCAGACCCTCATCGCTTCTCTGCAAAGAGGATAGAATCTGGTCCCTCCCTGTTTGTTCAGGTACCAGACAACTGACATGTTGTCTGAGTGAACAGCAATTACGCCCTGAGGGAGGTAATAGTGAAGGGCTTGAAGGGACAGGAGTACTGCCCTCATTTCTAGGATGTTGATGTGGAGAAAGGTCTCTTCCGGATGCCATTTGCCCTGGACTGACCTGCGCAGGGAATGCCCCCCCACCCCGTCTGGGAGGCGTCCGTGGTCAAAGTGGCCACCGGAGGAGGAAGAACAAAGGGTCGTCCCTGATCCAAATTGGAGGACACTAGCCACCAGCGAAGGTCCCGTCTGCAAGATTCTGTGATCCATATTAGATGATTGAGAGGGAGTTCCTGAAAGGACCACTGAGTTGAAAGACGCCACTGGAGGATTCTCATGTGTAACCTTGCCAAGGGAACTAGCAGAACTGTGGCAGACATCGATCCCAAAAGCTGCATGACCATTCTGGCTGGGGCTTTGGACCTGGGGAGTAAGGCTCGAACCTGATTTTGTATGATCTGAATTCTGTCTGCAGGTAGATAGACCCGCATCTGGTTTGAATCTATCTCTGCCCTATGAATCTTATTCTTTGAGATGGCGTAACACAGACTTTGGCCAATTGAAGGTGATTCCGAGGGAATTGCCCAGTGATGTTGTGGCTTGCAGGCTCCGTAGAAGTAGATGCTTGGAGGTGGCAGTTAGAAGCCAGTCGTCTAGGTACGGAAACACCTGGAATCCTAGACTCCTCAAGTGAGCAGTCACTACTGCCAAGCATTTGGTGAACACCCTGGGGCTGTGGTGAGACCAAAGGGCAGCGCAGGAACTGAAAATGACTGCCTCCTAGGCTGAAGCGCAAGTGTCTCCTGGACGTTTGATGTATTTTGATATGGTAATACGCGTCCTTGAGGTCTATGGAGCACATCCAAACACCTTTCTCCAACAATGGGAGAATGGTTTGTAAAGTGACCATTCGAAACTTGGACTTCTTGACTGAACGGTTTAGGTTGCTTAGGTCCAAAATGGGCCTCAAGTCCCCGGTCTTTTTTGGCACCAAAAAGAATCTTGAGTAAGTCCCTAATCCGATCTGGTCTGCGGGGACCGGTTGGATGGCTCCTTTTTGCAGCAGTTTTGAAATTTCTACGGCTGCGGTATCCCGTTGACTGGGTGGCGGGTCCGGGATTCTTTTGGACTGAGGGGGGGGGACAACAGAATGGGATGGAGTAACCTCCGGCGATAATTCGAAGCACCCATTGGTCCTGAGTGATCCCTTCCCAGGCCTTCAGGTGCTTCGAAAAACGACCCCCGACTGGCTCCAGAGCAGCACAGTCGGGCAATCCCTCAGGGACTATGAAAAGCTGAAGCGCCACAAAAGGACTCGCGGTCTCCAGTGTTGCGGGGGCCTCTGCCGCCTCTGGGACGGCGTCTTCCTGATGAATTTCCCCCTCCTCTGCCTCTGGAGGGGGAACCTTCCTGCTGAGAGGGGTAAGACTTCTGCAATCTCCAGAACCACATCTTCCCTCCTCTTTTAGCCTTGGGATAAGGCCAAAAGGGAGAGGAAAATTGTGCCCCTACGGCAGTCAGAGTCTTACCCTCCTGTTCACAGCGGGTAAGTGTGTCTTTCACCTTGGGCCCAAACAGGGAGGACCCATCAAAGGGGGCATCGGCGAATGAAGACTTGAAGGCCTCCGCGAAATGACACAGGCGGAGCCAGGCTTGTCTCCGTAGAGCAATGCCTGTACCTGCCGCTCTACTCGCCCCTTCGGCCGCATACGAAATGAGCCTCATGGACGAGTTCGAAATGGATGACATTGTAGCCAGCTGAGATCCAACCGTCTGGGCCAGCTCCTCAGGCAGGTTACCTAAGAGGGTATCGGATAGCTTCTTAATCAGATCCCTCTGGAATCTCGTAAAGTGCGTCAGGTAGTTCAAAGACCTCAGGGTAAAGGCCGCTGAACTTAGGGTACGCTTGCCGTACCGATCCATGCTCCTAGGCTCCTTATTAGGAGGATGGACAGACGTAGAAGCCTCTGCTACATCCTGCTGGGTAGCAGATGCCACCACCATAGCATCCACAGCCACACCTTTCGTAAGGAACTCTCTATCTGGGGGCGCCGAAAGAAATTTGTTTGGACGAGTGGGCACCGGTTCCACAGAGTCCGGGTGTTCCCACGCCCTTCGACAGATCAAATCCAAGAGCTCGTCGAAGGGCGGAGACACCCAGGAGGTGGAGGGCTGAGCCCCGAAGGCCTTCAGGAACACCGACTCATCAGCAGAGGGAGGTTTGGACTGCCAGCCACCTCGTTGTTTTAGGGCTTCCAGGATGTCTGCAAAGGAGACATCATCCGAGGACGACTTGAGGGACCCCTCTGCATCATCGAGATCGGTGTCAGATGTCAAAGACTCATCAGGGGAGTCAACGTGCTTCCTCTTGCACGTTTTCTTCCTGGGAGGTTCTTCCGAAGAGGCATTAGAAGGACCTCCAGGAGGGGGAGAAACCCCAGCGGGGGTAACCTGAGGCCCAGGGGCTCCGCTGTCTGCGGACAGGGGAACTGCCAACGACCCAGTCTCCAAATGTAGGGAAGGAGCTGGGGAAACTGTGGAGGTAGCCAATGAAGATTTGGCTAGAGCACTCCTCATAGCCCTGAAGGCGGGACCACCAGAATCCTGGGAAGGTCCCCCCTCCATGGCCACGACAGTGGACGGTACTCCCGCCGCCGACGCACCAAGAGGGAGACTTGGGACCGAAGGTATCAATCCCGAAGCCTCCCCCCCAGGGCCGAAGGAAGAAGTCCATGCACTGAACTCCGACCCAGGAGCTGGAGTCGGAGCAAGGGTCAGGCCTGACCCTAACACCTCCACTGGTTCCACCAACACCTGCTCCAACGGTGCCGAAGCTGTTGGAGGAGGAAGTACAGTAAGGGAGTGGACCATCGGCTCCGAAGCCAAATGGGCTGGAGCCGAAACCATCTTTTGGAACACCGGAGACTGGAAGAGTCGAAGGAGCACCCTGTCGATGTCCGAATCAGACATCCTGGAAAATCTCGAGGATACCGATCGGGCCCAAACTGATTTCTCCATCGGCTCCGAAGGGCTCGGGGACCGTCTCCGAAAGGACTCAACAATTATCGGCTCCGAGGAAACTTTTAAAGAAATTTCCCTCGGTACCGATAAGGACTTCGGCTCCGAGTGGGAAGTGTCTGAGCCGATGACCCTTATCGGCTCCAATATCAGTGGAGCCGATGAAGGTGACCCGCCTCTCGATGCCCCAGACCTCGGCTCCGAAACCAGAGGGGTCGAGGCTGGAGGCATCGAGGCAGACCGTTCCGACCTTGGCTCCGAAGTCCGTGGAGCCGATGGAGAAGTCTGCTTAGTCTTCTTAGCCGTCGGATCCCGACTGACTGGTCGGAGCCGGCGCTTTCCTCTTTTTAGAAGGAGAAGGAGAGGAAGACAAAGCCTCCTCAAAGGAATGCTTAATTAATCCTTTGAGGATTAATTTGTTTTTCCTCTCCTGGAGGACTCTGGAGGAAAACGCATGGCATACACTGCACGATTCCTGTAGATGTTTGGCGCCAAGACAATAGACGCACGAGGAGTGGTCGTCCATTATGGACATTTTGAACCCACACCTCGTGCACTTTTTAAACCCGGAGGGTTTATGTTCTTTAGACATAATGTAGAAAAAATATACCACAACAGTAGATTAAGCATTTGTATACACAAAAAACACTAACTCCGAAAAATATTAACTAAAGAACTTCTTCTTCTCTTTTTTTTTTTTTTTTTTTACACAAGAACAGTAAGAAAAGAAAAGAAAGGGAAACAAGGAGGGTCAAGACCCTCTAACTCAAACGGGTACTTGACCCACACACAACCACTAAAGTAGTTAGTACAGGGGAAGGCCCCTCTAACTTAAACGGAACCTTCTCTGAGAGGAAAATTTAAGCAAAACTCAATGAAACAACAAGAAACACACTCGTACACAAAAAATAGCCGTTAAAACAGCTTTTGGGTTGAAATGAGTGAACTACTGACAGGAAAAGAGACTATAAATATAGTACTTAGCCCAGCCAATGTTGAGACCACGTCCAAGCTCTGTAAGCGGCAAACGAGATCTGGGGGATTAGTGGTGGTGCATCCTGGGATAAAGATAGCTCAGCCAATTAGAGGCCTCGCTCTATAGCATAAGCGTGCCGAGTCAGAGCCGAGGGATCGGCTCCGAGCCCATCAGTCAGAATGTAGGCGAGATAGGATCACATAACATCTTTCTGTTACCCATCCACTCATCAAGGTTACTCTTGAACAGTGATAGTGAGGTGCTCTGTCTTATGTAGATCGGGACCCTGTTCCATAGTAAGGGAAGTCTCTGCAAAGGGAATCTATCCCTCCAGCATGTTCTATTCATTGTTGTGTTGAGGTTTATATCCCTAGAGCGTGTAGCTCGAGTAGATTTGGTTTTGCTAAGATGGATCATGTTCAACAATTCTGGGTTGGACATGGCTCTGTACGTTATTCAGAGATCGCCTCTGAGAAAGTGGTATGCAACAGAGAACAGTCTTAGCTTTTTCAATCGTGCTGCATAGGGCAACTGTTTGAGGCCAGTAATTCTCTTGGTTAGGTACCTCTGTGGTCTCTCCAGCTGCTGGAGATGTCTAGCCAGGTACATTCCAATTGGCGCATTGTACTCAATAATGGGTCTGATGAGGGAAGAGTAGAGGGGCACCATTACATCCTTAGATCTTGATGCAAACCCTTTCATGATCAGATGGGTCACATAGAAGGATTTTCTAACCACTTTGGCAACATGGTTATCAAAGGAAAGCTGGCTGTCTACTTGGGTCCCTAGATCCCTTATTTCTTCTTCAGATTTCAGGGGATTACCTCCTATGTTGTAGTTTGTGGGTACTCTGTTTTTTCCAAAGGGGATTACTATGCATTTTTTTTGCATTTAGCTTGAGACCATGGCTTTGACATCATGCATCAGTCTCATTTAAGCCCTTCTGGAGGATCTCCATGTCGGCCAGAGACTCTATTATAGCACCCAGTTTGCAGTCGTCCGCAAACTTAGTCAGCCACAGCCCTTCCGTGCTTGCCTGTACTTCTGAGAAGTATATGCCAAACAGGAGGGGCCCCAGGACAGAGCCCTGAGGCACACCACTCATTACTGGTCTGGATTAGGACATAGATCACGCTACTCTTACTTTATGGGATCTGTCTGAGAGCCAGTTTGTGATCCATCTTGTGATGTAAGGGTTTATGCCCAGGCTGGTGAGCTTATCAATAATACCCGAATGGGGAATGATGTCAAATGCTTTAGCAAGGTCAAGGTAAGCCGTGTGTACCTCCTTTCCCTTATCTATAGCCTGAGTAACTGTCTCAAAGAAATCCACCAGGTTCAGGAGGCATGATCTTCCCTTGACGAAGCCGAACTGTGTGGGGACCAGCAACTGGAGGTTCCCAATCTCTCCATTTATGAGTTCCATAATGATTCGCTCCATAGCCTTACAGATCAGACTGGTCAGGCTTATTGGTCGGTAGTTCCCAGGGTCAGTTGTGGCCCCACCCTTGTGTAGCGGGACCACCGCTGCCGTGCACCATTCTCTGGGCACATAACCTGTGGAGAGGCTGAGACTGAACAGGGTATTAAGATGCGGGGTTAATTCCTTTTGGAGCTCACGTATGACACAGCCTGGGACACCATCTGGTCCCATGGAGGCAGTGTTTTTAGCTTTAGATAGAGCCTTGTTAACCAATGTATCAGTAATAATTGGACTTACACAATCCACTGAAATGGTAATAGGCCCTGTAGGTGGTGAGGGGGGGGGGGGGGGGGATTTGCACTGAACCTGTCAGCCAAGATGTTGGCAATGTCAGAAGGGTCAGTGTATTTTGTTCCATTTTGTACTAGCTCAGAACAGACCTGAGAGTTGCCATTTAGGTTTTTGATGTAGCCATAGAAGGCCTTATGGTTATCCTTGGCATCCTTGGCAACTTTCTTTTCAAAATTAGCTTTAGTTGACTTGATGAGGGCCCTCAATTTCTTACTAATGCTGATCAGGGATGATTTTTCTACTTGAGATTTGGCCTTTTTTTGTATAAGTCTCCTTTTATTGTAAAGTTTGCTTATGGTCGGGGTCCACCAGACTGGTTTCTTCTTGCTTGAGGAAGGAGTCTTGGTTTTATTTGGGATAGCACGGTCCATGCAATCCTGAAGATGCATATAGAGTGCCTTGGTGTAGGATTCCGCATCCTGGATATCATTATCCTTCTGCAAGGGAATAGTGAAGCTTTCCACTTCGGATGCAAATAGTTTGAAGTTTGCTTTGGATAGGTTTTTGACTATGTTTTTTTCGACTGGGGGAGGTGGAGGGGTGAGGATGTCCAGGATTATCAATTTGTGGTCTTATGCTGCTTGTGTAAAAATATTGCACTCTTGCTCAAATATTCTCCAACTCCCTGCAATATTCTGATCAAATACAAGTGGTGATGGTTTTTGAAATCCATCTGCCATGCCAACAAATTACAGTAAAACACAATGCAACCTAAGTCCACTTGTAACTGCATGAACATGCATACTTATACATATGCCTGAAAATTATGCCAGTATTTGCAACTATGTCCAATAGCACAACAAGCCTCTGAATAACTGAACTTTGCGAAATAAGTCTTCAGGGCACAAGAATACTGTTGAAATCACTGTACTGTAAGAAATCACCTCTTAGCATAAGAAATATTTCAAAATAACTGCACTGTGTGAATAAACTGGGCAGAAGAAGCTCAGAGTAAAAAACATTTTGAAGTAATTGCACTTTGCAAATAAACAGTACACAGCACACTGAAACTTTCCCAAACTGGCTATACTTTGCTAAATAACTCTGTACAGTGCAAAAAAAAACACTCTGGAATGGTGGCACTCTGTAAATAGACACACCCAGCACAAGAAGCTTTTTGAAATGGCTGTACTTTACGAAATAGTTGCACTTTGCACACAAATAAACTCTTCAGAATAAATGCACAGTAATAAGCATGTACTGCAAGCATTTTTACACCCTTTGAGATACTTCAGATAACTCTAGATATGCCCTTAATAGCTTCAATCAATGCAAAAGAGTAGTGTATGCCAAAACACAGTATCTTGCCAAAAAACATGCAGTCACCTTGCTTTATTTATCCTTAATGTGCCCCTTTTTCCCTTTATTATATTCATTTTGCTTGCTTAATCTCTTTTCATGCCCATTATACTTTTAAACATGCTCATTTTGTAATTCTGAGGTAATTCCAACCCCCTAATGTGCTTTTCTGATGATTGTTTTGTCAAATAGCTTAATTTTAAACATTTTGTTTAATAAATAAACTTTTTATGCCTCTCGCTTGTTTAATAATGCGGTTTGTGCCCTTGTAATGCTCCATTTTATCTTTTTTAATAAGTAAATTCTACGTGCAGGTTTTCATTACCTTTGGTTTGTTTCTGTTCCTTTCTTGTGCTCAGTTCTCTTAGTTTACCTTCCCTGTTAACTCTGCACTTCGTAGCTCTGAAAAGCAGTCTCTGGAATCCCAGTTTTGGCACCATGTTGCTCGTCTGGTCAGGATAAAACAAATGAACATTCATGGGTTCTGTTCAAGCAGCTTTATTATGTACAAATCATCAGGAATGAGGCTTAATAACTTAAACTTAGATAAACTTGTAAACAAACCAGCTATTACACTCATACATGCTCGCTCTCTGGCTGTACTCTCAAAATGGCACTGAAGCTAGCACATGCTTGCTATTTATATGCATGTGCTGCCCTTGAAATGCTTCTTAACAGTACAACACACACACACTATTCTACATGACCTCTGCCTTACATATAGAGATTCAACAGAATCTGTTTTGTCAGACTTATTATGCATTTGCAAGTCCAGTAGTATCATAAAAACCTGATTAAGGGATCTCATTCTCTCTTGCAAAATAAATAAAACATGTTGTACAGAGAATACCATTTCTACGGAACTGTCTTCTACTCCACATAAAGCAAAGTATTTCTTTGTTCTCTCTTCAAATGTAATTTAGATGACTGAATGAGTAACTGCAAATTCACCCCCAGTTTAGCACCCCTGTCCCTCATGGATAGAGGAAACATGTAAATGTCCCAACACATCTTTGTTCAACCCATCTCATTTGCAAAATATAAGGGCTAAAAACTACCAAGAGAATATAAGGCTGGGCTTCTTAATATCCTGACAGATCACTAGCCAAGCAAGTACCTATGAGTCTATGCATGTCTTACTAAAATGAGGAAGGCACACTTACATTTCTATCAAATCCTGCTTCAGTGCATTTGTTGCACTTTCAACATTTGCTGCTGGGCCTACAAATCCACCACTGACCTATGCAAGCCACCACAGTTCTTAACCTCTTACCTCCTAAAATCAGGCATAAAGGCCCCAATAAGCAACACACTATAAATATTGGTTTTGATTACTTAAAAAAGCAGATGGAATAAAACATTGAATGAACATGCATTTTTTGAATTAAAAGAAGCATGGTACTGTAATGACTGCCTTCAATGAATTGTCAATTGAAATGGTGCACAGTAACCCAGTATCTTCACCCCCACCCCAAAACATACTTATTTTTAGGATGGAATGGAGCAATATTGAAAATCAAAATCAGGGATAACCCTGAAAGTCAGAGACACTTCAAAGGTGCTCAAATGTACTTCAAGCTGCTCACTTCATCACTCAGAATGCTTCTGATTTTAGTAACTGAAATTTAGAAATTAAATCCAACTTCCCTTCCATTTTTCCTGAAAGATAAAAGAAACATCAGCATATGGAAAATAACCACCATTACTCCTTCAAAACTTAACATCTAAACATTTATACATGAGTACTTGGATGCTTTGGATATGCAACCACATTTCCTGAGCTTCACGTTGCCATAATTAGTCTTGTTTAAATGAATGAGATCTTCAAAAAGGTGTTTTACATAAGAAAAGTGTATAAAGACTACCAATGAATTTGGAAAGATGAAGGTATAGTCAGAAACACAGTAGATTAAATTGATATACCCAGTAATAGGTGTAGGAAATAAAGAAATAGTTCTACACAGCCTCAGAGCAAGAGGTGCCAATTAAAAAGGGAAAGAACCTGGGACAGTATTATCAAATAACTTAAAGTTAAGAAAGCAGCATGAAAGAGCAACAAGAAAAGCTGGTGTGGTGCTAGGATACACAAGAATATGTGTCACCAGTAAGAGGTGGAAGCTAGTGTCCTATCTAGGCTGTCAGTTAGATTATGACAAACAGACTTAACGAAGCAAAAAAGCAAATATAAAACACACCAAACAGCCAATACTTAATCCAGCAGGAATTTTTCTTTATTCTCTCCAAAGATCTGGTACCTCGGCCATTCGCCTTCAAAGGATCACAATTCAATGTTACTTAATAGTAGTATTTATATAAACATTAATTGGATCAATTATTCAATTTATTACTCCATTGAATGCAAAAAAGGAGGGAAAAAAAGCATCAGAAATATATTTAAAGTGACCTTCCCATTTATAAATTCTTATATAAATATATGAAATATTAGTATCAAAAATATAAACATTTTATGTTATTTATTCAATCAAAAAATATTCATAACATATTAAATAATCAAACCATCATATGCCTAACTCTAAATTCAATCCTAAAGGTTTTAAAGTATTATATTTTAGAATCATTCTAGTTTCTAATTCCAATAATCTATCACAAATATTATCACCTTTACAACAGAATGGTCTGCCCAAAATACTAAATTTTAAACTATCAGCTTTACCTTCATGAACTTCTAAAAAATGTTTGGCAACTGGACTAGATAAATTATGGTTTCGGATGTCTTTTAAATGCTCTAGAATTCTCACCCTAACCATTCTTTTAGTTTGTCCAATATACCATGTGTTAATGCAAGAGCAAGTAAGTGTATATATAACACCAATAGATTTGCAAGTGAAATAATGTTTGGGGTAATGGTTAACATTATTAATACATCTGACATCAAAAATTCTGTCACATAAACTGCAAGATCCACATCTAAAAGATCCCATGCTAGAGGCTTTAGAAATTCTATTTGTCAAGAGATTATTATTCAATATTTCCTTTAAATTTTTACCTTTCTTATAAGAAAATATTATGTGATCAGGAAAAAGTTCACCTATCTGATCATCCTCACTGATCAAAAACCAAAATCTCTTGATAATAGAAACAAATTTTTCAGAAAAGGCAGTATATCTAGTTACAAAAAACACATCTTCAATATCTATATCTTTTTTGTAAGAATCTCTAACATTCATTTCTGTCTTCCTAAATGTTTTCTGTTTGTTAATGTTATTCATGCTAGCTAATAATTGCCCTTTGTCATAACCCCTATCACATAATCTAACAAATACCTCATTTAGTTCATAATCTAACTCAGATTCTATGCTGGTATGCTGATATATCCTTTTAAATTCTCCATGAGGTAAAGCTCTTAACAACTGTGGAGGATGCATGCTGCTGGCATGTAAAAACATATTCACTGACGTACTTTTCCTATAAGGTCTGAATCCTATGGTATTATTTTTATCAAATAATGTTAAATCCAAGAAATTGATTTGATTCCTACTGATCTCATATGAAAATGACAAATTATGTTCATTTTCATTCAAATTTTCAAAAAATTCACAAAACTCTATGACATCCCCTCTACATATGAAAATTAAGTCGTCAATGAAACGCTTATACAAAACCACTCTATTTTTAAAGAAATTAGAGGTATAGATGAATTTCTTTTCAAAGGAATCCATGTATATGATGGCATAAGTGGGAGCATACGCTGCTCCCATAGCCGTTCCCTTGGTTTGTAAAAAATACTCCTCATTAAATACAAAATAGTTATGGGTTAGACAAAATTCTAACAAGGAGATCAAAAAGCTAGTCCTCGGACCTTCACCTAACATATTATGAATGGCTTCAAGCCCCCATCTTATGTTAATGTTTGTATATAATGACTTGACATCGATGGTTACCCAATAAAAATCACTGTCCCAAGAAATTTTATTTACTTCATTAATCAGAACCTGAGTGTTACTAATATGAGCATTTACTTTTTTAAGATAAGTTTTCAACTGAAAATCCAGGAAAACATTAACATTCTCCAAAAAAGAGCCTATCCCTGATATAATTGGCCTACCAGGGGGCTCTACCAGATCTTTATGAATCTTGGGAAGAGCATATAATATAGGTATGCGAGGGTCCTTAATATACATCTTCTTGATATCAGTATGCACAAAGAAACCTAATCGCTCTCCCCTTTCCAGAAGGGTTAACAATTCTTCATTATACGATTTAGTGGGATCCCCATCAAGTTTGGAATATTCTTCAGTATTAGAAAGCAATCTATTAACCATAGTACAATAGTCAGATCTGTTAAGAATAACCCAATTACCCCCTTTATCTGCACATTTGAATATATAATCATTTTTCATTTTTTTCAAATTTTTTAAAGCTTGCCATTCATTTTTGCTTAAATTATATTGTTTTTTTTCTTTTCTAAACTCTTCAAACATTAACTTCAACTCTTTAAGAACAATTTTTTGAAAAGTTGAAATAGCTGATACAAAAATAGTGGGTATAAATTTACTTCCAATATTTCTAAATTTGGGCATCATTAACTTTCCGTAACCTGTTAAGTAACTAACATCAGAGTTACTATCATTGCTGAAACACATAGAGCAGTCATCATTATCATCACTATCTTCCAAAAATTGATCAGATTCATCATGTTCATAATCATATACTGACAAATTCATTAAGCTGTCATCAAAATCAGTTTCATTTTCATTACTTTTTTCATTTTGAACAGTAACATCCACATTGATATTCTTAAACTTTTTAAAATACACCCTTAGCAATAACTTGCGAGTAAATGCTTTTACTTCAAAGTATATGTCAGCAAAAGAAGGAAAGACAGTGGGAACAAATTTACTTCCCTTGCACAAAACATTTAACATGTCATGATCTAAATCAATATTCGATAAATTAACACACTTTAAGGAAGTAACATTACTATGAGTCCCATTAGATTCACATATTGTCAAACCTTCATTTATAGCGGTTTCGCCCCTTTCTGCCGTTTCTTCCATTCTTCTCCTTGTTGTAACTGCCATTTTGAAAGCCCGTATTCCCCATCGTGTTTAAATTGAGAGTCTCATTAGAAGTTTCTGCAGACTCACCATCACTGGCCCGATTGGAAGCAGTATTTCTAGCAAAAGAAACATTTTTGCTAACATTTTCTTTCTCCGCAGACGAAAAGGAAGACGCTGATGTTGAGTTGTTTCTTCGTTTGGAACTGCGAGTCCAGCTCCTCCCCCTAGATCTATTACGTACTGGTTCACGTTGCCAATAGAAAATAACACCAGTTTCATAGTCCTTTAAGTCCCGGACTAGTTTATTACGTTTTCTCTGCACAACGTCAGCTTCTAACTTATTCATTTTGTCAGTAATGTTAGTCATTTGAGCCCTGTAGTTAGCTTCAGCAACAAGTTCATTTTGTAACTGCAAAATCTCATTTTTTAACTTGTCATGAGATTTTTGGTTGCGCTTTATCAGTATACGTAACCAAGCTAATGTACATGAATGGGAGGTCTGCTTCCATTCTTCTAAAAGGTCAAATTCATCCTCCAGGAATGGTGCAGCAGGTAGTTTATCAATACGTAACCCTCGAGGGGTAATATCAAGGCTCACATATTTCTCAAGAAGCCTGGTATCAAAATAAAGCGCAACCTCCTTGGCCATTAACTTGTTTAATTGAATGAAGCGACTATCAGTACTCACATTCCCTTCCAAATTCCATGGGTCAATTGTAGTGAATCTTTTATCACGCTCTGCTACCATATTCTGGAACAACAAGGCATTAGATGCAGGATTCCGTTCGGAGCTTCCACTATTAGACATAGGATAAGTTGATAATATAGTCTTTTAACAGAAATATTTCATAAGAAATAACAGGATGCAAATAGCTGGAAAAGTATGGCTTGGATCCAAACTCAGTAATGACAAACAGACTTAACGAAGCAAAAAAGCAAATATAAAACACACCAAACAGCCAATACTTAATCCAGCAGGAATTTTTCTTTATTCTCTCCAAAGATCTGGTACCTCGGCCATTCGCCTTCAAAGGATCACAATTCAATGTTACTTAATAGTAGTATTTATATAAACATTAATTGGATCAATTATTCAATTTATTACTCCATTGAATGCAAAAAAGGAGGGAAAAAAAGCATCAGAAAGTGTTTTATATATGTCAGTTAGATTATATCTGATGTATTGTGTGTTGTCTTTTGCATCCTATCTCTACAAGGATTTACAAATGATAAGAGTTTGCAGAGTAAAATGCAGACATGCACAGATGAAGGAGGAGGTGGGGAAAACATAACATTAAGGAAATTAACAAATCATCATTCAAAAGAATAGTTGTAATACGGGAGGATGGGAATCTGAAATAGAGGGTGGACAGCTCAGACAAGATCTGAGAAAGTTATATATTTTTTCATAATATACAGTAACGCAAACGCACCTAGCAGCACCCAAAAGCCAAAACTGGAATGTAGAATGCATAAAGCAAAAATAACCAGTATGACAGCCATGAGTGAAGAACACTTTAATAAAAATAAAAATAAAAAATGAAATGCAATGTATAAGCACTTTCGCATGACACATGCTTCTTCAGAAACTAATACAATATTAAAACACACTTTTTAAATACCAAACCATCCAATCACAAAATAACTCATTATATATAAAAATTAGGACCTATTTTTTCATAATAGGAAAGGGTAGCAGTGATACGCAACTGGATTCCTAAAATGATGTAACCTTAATAGTGATAGAATCACTAATGCCCAGGACATTGATGAGGTAATCCCTGCAATAGCAAGATGCTGCTACCTAAGCGAGCTATGCATCTCATAGAGAAGATGGTGATACATTCATCCTGTTGTTATAAAAGTCTTGCATCTTTGTGAGACTGTGCTCATTTATTCAGGGCTTCCTGTACTCGGCTTGGACACATGTGACTACAAGACTTGGATTGCTTCTGAAACCATCTGAACCTAAAAAGCTGATATTAAGTATTTTTTGCACTTGCTTTAACTATCTCAGTGCTATTTAACACTTCTGTGCTGCATTTATTGATTTTTGTTGAATTTATCACTGTTTTTCAGCCTGTGCTTGTTAAACAAACGCAATCTATTTCCTACTGTACTGTTTTTAGGCTGTTTTAACAGCATTCTGATATTTTCTTACCTCCTCTGATACTGCAAAAGCTGTTCTGAGTTTGCCAAAGTTCTCCTCAGTTTGCCAAAATATTTATAAGTTTTGCAAAGTTGTTCAGTGTTTGTAGAAGTTCTCCTACATGTGTGCATTTTTTTTGTATTTGTGAGCATTTCTCAGAATTTGTGAACTTATTTCCAAGAATTCCTAATAGTGCAGGAGTTCTGCCTTTTGTTGTAAAGCATTTGTTACTGCGCTTGAGCTAAAAAACAGTTTGTTTTACATTAAGATTTTTTTTTACTGTGGTTGGAGCACATCAACCAATCTAAGTTTGTAACTACTGGTAAAAGGCTTATTGTGCATTATCTGATTGGCTTGAGGGCTTAACTGTGTAAAAGTCTTTCCTCCTGCTGGTATAAAAGCCTCGCATTTGCGCATCACTCAAATGCAGTTACCTATGTCTTGTATGTAAGCAAACCTCTCCAGTTTAAAATCCTGTATAGGAAATGCTCTGCATAGTATCCTACTGCTCACAGCTGCTTGAAGAGCTTCCAGTTTGTGCAGAGGGCAGTACCAGTGTAGGTGATCTAAAAGTATACTACTAAACACTCTCATTTACACCTTTAAGTACTCTCCCCTACTCCTTCCCATGCACTAAGGATATGGTATAATGGATAGGCAGGTCCCTCTTCCCTGTCATGTCTGTTTCTGGCCTGGTGGATATGGGCATCCTGAGGCAGTGTAGTAACTCCTCATGTTCACTGACAGCCATTTAATTTTAGAATAGACAAACAAAACACAGTGTATGAGAGATGTATATACACAATGTCATAGGAGGCAAAGCTCTCACATACACACACAAATAATGTAAACCAGGTTGCTAGCACTACATCCAAAACACTCACTACCAACACTAAGGAACAAACACATAGAACCACATTTGCGGAGGTATTCACATGTAATCTACCCAAACCTCCAAGACATCTCTCAGTGGCCCTGTGCACACACAAAAAAAAAACAGTACCTCACACAACAACACATAACTCTGAAAATCACAGCAGTCCCACTTCCAAGCCCATAAGGCAACACACTGCACAGCCAAACATTCTAGTTATTGGGGATTCATAGGCTCATAGGTAGGTACTAGGCTATCGGCCCAAGGGCCTAAATAAGCCTAGCCAACAAAGTTCCCTGGCTTATGCCAACCCAAGAAAGTTAATTTCTTGTGACCCTGTCGAGCAGAGCCACAGAAGTGTTCCCAGGTGTGTATTTCCTATTTCCCATCCATTCATCAAGATTTTTCTTGAAGAGTGTTAATGAGGAACTTTGCTTGACATAGATGGGTAGCTTGTTCTAGAGTATGGGAAGTCTCTGGGACAGGAATCTATCCCTCCAGCATGTCCTGTTTATTGTGGTGACAAAGTTTAGGTCCCTAGAGCATGTAGCTTGGAGAGATTGGGATTTCTTTAGGTGTAGCATGTCCAACAGCTCTGGGTTTGACATAGCTTTATACGTTAGGCAGAGATCGCCTCAGAGTAGGCGATATGCTACAGAGTAAAGCTGGAGTTTTTTGAGACGGTCAGTGTAGGGCATCTGTTTGAGGCCAGTAATCCTCCTTGTGAGGTACTTCTGTGGCCTTTCCAGCTGCTGCAGATGTCTTGTGAGGTACATTCCAAAAGGGGCGTTGTACTCTATAATGGGTCTAATGAGTGTCGGGTAGAGGAGAACAATGACCTCTTTTTTCCTGGATGAGAACCCTTTTGTGATGAGGTGTGCCACATAGAAGGATTTCCTGACTACTGTGGCAATGTGATTATCAAAGGAGAGACTACTGTCCACCTGGGTCCCAAGGTCTCTTATCACACATTTGTCATTAAGAAGACTGCCGCCTATGTGGTTGTTCATGGGTACAGAGTTTTTACCAAAGGGGATAACAATGCACTTTTTGGCATTGAGCTTGAGGCCATGGCTCTGACACCAGGCATCTATCTCAGTGAAGCTCTTCTGTAGGATGTCCACATCATTTGGGGACTCTACTATAGCTTCCACTTTGCAGTCATCTGTGAACTTCATTAGCCAGAGGCCTTCTGTGTTAACCTATACTTCAGAGAAGTAGATACCAAACAGGAGAGGTCCCAGGACTGAACCCTGTGGTACTCCATTTGTCACTGGTTTGAAGTCAGATTTGATGTCTGCAACTTTTACAGTGTGGGTTCTGTCAGTGAGCCAGTTGGCAACCCATCTTGTGACATATGGATTTATACTTAATTTAGTGAGTTTAGCTATAATTCCAGAATGGGGGATGGTGTTGAAAGCCTTGGTGAGGTCAAGATAGGCTGTGTAAACCACCTTACCCTCATCTGCGGCATTGGTGACTGCCTCAAAGAAGTCGACCAAGTTCAGGAGGCATGATCTGCCTTTCACAAACCCAAACTGGGTAGGGTCCAGAGTTTGGAGATTACCAATGTCTTTGTTTATGAACTCCATGATGATACGTTCCATGGCCTTGCAGACCAGGCTCGTTAGGCTAATAGGGCAATAGTTCCCAGGATCAGTGGTGGCTCCCCCTTTATGGAGTGGGATAACAGTTGCTGTGCACCATTTGGTGGGCACAAAGCCTGATGTGGGGCTATGATTGAACATGGTGCTTAGGTGGGGAGCCAGTTTGTTCTGAAGTTTGTGTAAAACGCAGCCTGGGATGTTGTCCGGTCCCATGGATGCTGTGTTTTTGGCTTTAGAGAGTGCTGCTTTTACCTGTGTAGTTGTGATTACAGGGACTCTGCATTCTTCCTGTATAGATATGGGCCCTTTAGGGGGTGAGAGATGGTAAAGTTAGCACTAAACCTATCTGCCAGTATGTTGGCAATATCATTTGGTTCTGTAATTTCTGTGCCATTGTGCTGTAACTCAGAGCCGATCTGGGTGTTGCCACTGAGATTCTTGACATAGCTATAGAATGCTTTATGGTTGTCCTTCGAATCAGTGGCAATCTTGTTTTCATAGCTAGTTTTGGAGGATCTTATAAGGGATCTCAGCTTCTTACTGAGGCTGACCAGGGAGCTCCTCCACTCATGGGATTTTACTCTCTTTTGCAACAGTTTCTTTGTTCTGTTGTACAGTTTGTTTATGGCAGGGGACCACCAGATTGGCTTCCTTTTTTTGGAGGATTGTGTCTTGGTTCTGTTTGGGATAGCCTGATCCATATACTCGTGTAAGTGCTTATAGAGTGCATTTGTGTAGGATTCAACAGTTGTAACTGTATTGTCCATCTACATGGGTGTCATGAAGTTCGCCACTTCTGTCTTAAGAAACATGAAGTTGGCTTTGGAGAAATTTTTTACTGTGATTTCTTAATGAGGGGTGGGGGCGGGATGTGGATATCTATGGTGATTAGCTTATGGTCGGATCTGACCAACGAGGAGTTGACTTCAGATGTGGAACACTGGTCACTCATGTTGGTAATGACTAGGTCTAGGATATTCTTGCCCTTGGTGGGGGTGTGCATAAGTTGATCCAAGGCATTGGAATTTATGAATTGCAGAAAACGCTGAGCAAAGGAGTTGGTACATGAGTTTTCCCAGTTAATGGTGGGGTAGTTGAAATTGCCCAATATTAGGGTGTTTGGTTGAACTGTAATATTTTCCAGTATATCAAGAAAAGAGGAGTGGGAATCCTGGGGCATGGTGGGGAATCTGTTGCAAGTTGCAATCTGGATTGCAGTTTTGCCCAGTGTTAGTTGCACTTGGATAACCTCGGATGCATTATGCTGAGCAAATAGCCCAGAGGTGTGGATATCCTTAATGAATATGGACACACCTCCGCATTTGGTGTTCCGGTCCAGTTTAGATGGCTGAAAACAAAAACGAGAAGACAAAATTACCCTGTACTTGTGAACACCAAGGGAATTCTTGTATAGTCCACACTTGTAAATTCTCCACACTCAAATGACTGCTGTAGACAGAATCCAGGATAAAATCAGTTATGTTAGATGCTAAATAAATGTCCACAAAGAGGTCCTATGCGGCAAAATATCCATATGAATCAAGTAGTAAAAAAAATTTCTCCAAAAGCTTTATTAAACTAATACTGTGAAGCGCTTTTCGTCCCACTAATAGTGGGACTTCGTCAGACAAACAGATTCTGACAAGAAACAAGGTTTAAATACTGGTTTTGGCGCCAAAAAGGTGCCGTTGCTAGGTTACAGTTCTGTGCTTCAATTAGTTAAAGGTATAGTGTCCTAACAACTAATGAGGTGAATCTATGAATGTATTTAAAACAAAATCAACAAAACTTCAGAACCATTAAAAAGATTAAAAGCATCGCTAAGATGTCATTATTACAGTATCTAAATAAACACTAAGTATAAAACAAGTATAAAAATATATAAAGTATATATGTAAATACAAATCACATCTATATATTACTACATGTACCAGACTAAGGAATGGGCAGTAACAAACAAAAACTAGTATGTACAAAAGTTACTCAACTTGAGCACTGAATACATATATAAATAAATCACAACAAAGAATCGAGTGGTTACAAAAAAGAAAGAACGTTGTTGTGGGAAATTGCTATTGAAAGATGGTACAAAGTCACATTAGAACTACAATAGTCTGGTCAGAATCCCACCTAAAACACATACCTAACTACAAAGTCTAACAAAAGTCATAAATATCTGTTCAGGATATACAGTGATACCTGGGCAAAGAACTATTAAATAGTGCAATTAATATAGCCAGGTCATGTAGAAAGAATGTGTATTATAATTGTAAAATAAATATGGTAAAAATATATATGCTAACATGTAAACAATAAATTTAAAATCAAACAGCAACTAGTAAACCTATATAAAGTTAAAATGCAAGGTTACTAAGGACAAATTACTCCATAAGTGCACGGTAATGTACAGAAATTCACTCCGAAAACAAAGCAAGCAAACCCCCCCCCCCCCACAAGAGTATATAACATGACAGTGGTATATATCAACTTCGTAGGCTTCTCAATTTCAGAAACGGATATAATGTGATAGTCTCATTAAGGCCTGGGGGGGCATTGGCATGGCACCTAATCTGCCAAAAAAAGTTCTAGTACTTCCAACAGGACTTCAAAGGGTCCTTCACGGCTGTCAGGTGATATGGTATCAATTGCTTTAAAATTGAAATTATGGCTAGGGTTGTCAATAATATGTTTAGTAAGTGCATTCTCTGTTTTCTTTTTCTTGATTGCGTATAGGTGTTCGCAGACCCGTTCTCGTAGTTTCCTATCAGTTTTTCCTAAATAAAATGAAGGACAAGCCTGGCACTGTGCCAAGTAAATTACTTTGGTTGACAAGTAGTTGAATTTATATTTGAGGTCATATGTAGTGTTCCTTACTGTGAATGTCTGGCTGTAATCATATGCGCACAATAATTACACATATTGCACTGATACATACCCATTCCCTGTGTTCCTAGTGACACATTGTTTTGTAATATCTGTTTCAAGTTTCTCCCTTTTTTTAATAAAGTTACTGTCTAAGCTATAGGGAGTAATAAAAGAAACATTAATATACATGGGTTCACTAGAACTTACAGGAACGGGTACTTGATTCAAGGCATTAAGAATCGGCATATAGGTACCTGCTTCTCTTTTTGATCCAACCTCAGACATAACTTCATCAATAAGGTGTTTAGGATAACCTCTCGTGGTAAACATAGAACACAAAAGTCTACATTCATCATGAAAGTCATCGTTCCTTGATACCATTCGAGCCGCCCGTATGAATTGACCTTTTACAACAGACTTTTTCTGATAAAGGGGATGGCAGCTTGAATAGTGTAATAAAGTATTAGAACAGGTATCTTTCCTGTGTATGTTAGCATAGTAAACTTTGTTTTTAAGGTCCTTCCTTAAATCTACATCTAAATAACTAATCCTGTGTCTATTGAAGTTGGATGTAAAAGTTAGAAAGTTAGAACTAGAATTAAAAATGATACTAATTCATGTGCTGTATCTTCATTCCCTTTGATTAGAATAAAAATATCATCTAAAAAGCATGTATAGTACCTGATCTTATTCGTAAGGTCATGATTTCCACTTGTTATATCTTCTTCCCAATAGGCCATGACTAGATTGGCAAAACTAGCACCGCAAGGTGAACCCATGGCCACCCCTATTTTTTGTAAATAAATAATATTATTGAAGGTAAAAAATTATAGGACAACACTAAATCAAGCATTTGTTCAACTAATTCTACCTCAAGTGTAGGTGCTTGGTGCTTTCTCAACATATAGCTAACATATTCAATACCTTCTGTGTGTGGTATACATGTATATAAATCTTTAACGTCGACTGTTAAGAAATTAAATGAATCATTATATTCGACGTTGTTGATATTATACAAAAAAGACCATGAATCCTTACATATGTTTTTTTCTTTCAGTACATATTTTTTCAAAATTGAATCAATAATTTTGGCACATGGATACGTCATACTATTATGTCCATCTACTAGTGGTCGCATGGGGGGGTTAATTAGAGACTTATGAATCTTGGGGATGCCGAAAAGAATAGGAATCTTGGGTGCAAGCATGTTCAAATAATTAAATGTAGTCAAGTCAATCCTTCCCTCTATAAAGAAGTCGTTAAATGTAGATTTTATACACTTGATACATTTCGTTCTTGGAAGATAATTGATAAGCAGTATTGTCGAGGAGAGATTCCATTTTCTCAATATATTGTGATTGTGTCATTATAACCAAACCGCCACCCTTGTCAGGTTGAATAAACTGAATAGCAGTATTTTTTAATAATGTGAGAGACAATCTGTCCTCTTTGGAAATATTAGGTCGTACATTAAACTGTTTGTTTAAGTAAAGCAAATTCCTAAAGTCGTTTTCGCACATTAATTCAAAGGCTGCCAAAACTGGATGTGTCGGTGGAATAAATGTACTTGCTATATGAAACTTGTTGTCAACTGGATTTGTATTACTAAAATACATGCACAAATTTAATTTCCTCAAAAACAACTTAAAATCAACAATAGTTGTGACTAAATTAGCCCGACAGGTAGGAACAAATGAATGTCCTCGGGCTAATAATTCAATAATATTTGGTGTAACATAAGCTGAAGAAAAATTGAAAATTTTAAAGTCTTTAGATGAATTGTATAAAATAGTCAAATGGTTTGAAGTATCCAGGCTTACCTCCCCCTCCTCCCTCGGTTGTTGATGTTGTTCCTGTTCTGATAGTTGGGGCTGTAATAAATGGTTTTCCATAAATTGTAATGAGAGGCTCTTGTCCGAAAATTTGAGGAGCGCTGTGGGGTCCCAACATGGAATACCTGTTCAGCACTGTTGTTATCATTCTCTTGGTAAAAATATTGGTTGTTATTGTTACTAAAACCATTTTCTTCATTAATATTATTTCTTTCTTCATTTTGGCCTATGATGTTACTATGAAGGTTAGCCATAGAAGTAAAATTAGCATTATTCTGGGAGGGGGGAGGTTTAGGGTATGCTAACCCATTACTGTACGCTATTCTGTCCCTTTTCAGTTTCTTGCATTTTCCTTCCTTAATTTTATCAATATATTGGTCTATGCTAAAGAAAATCCTGTCATAGTCATATTGGTAACGAATAAAATTCGAATGCTGTTGAATTGTCTCATTTAAGCTGGTAGCTATCTGCATAATTTCTGTGGCTTGCAGTTCATAATGTTTGCATATCATTTCTAAAAGCTCACAGCCATGTCTGTTGAAAAGTTGAACTAAGTCTTTGTGGAATGGTGAACCATCCACTAGGCCAGTAGGGTATTGCCAAGAACGCAACCCTTTTGGCACTATGCCTTCACTTAGGCACTCACGAAAATAGGCAATCTCAGTTTTCAACTTTTTATATTTTATCAAATGATGGTCAAGTTGCTTTAATAGAGTAGAAATGTCTGTTGGATCCTCGGCCGGTTGCTCCCTGGTTACACTTGTAGTTGGTAATTGAAATGTTAGTGGTTCGGATAACCATTCGGTTAAAGAGAGTGCCCCAATAAGCCCTTTGGATCATTGATTATTGCTGTTTGGCGTATTACCCCTTAGGTCATTGTTATTAACTTGGGTCGGTAGTACAGATGCATTACAATTAGTTTCATTTCTGTTGTATACAGGTGGAGTGCGGACCTCTTTGTTAGTGTTAGCACTGTTGTTACAGCTCTGTGTTTGGTTGTTACACAGATTTTCTACTTTTTTGGTTAAAGCTTCAACTTGTTTCGAAAGTGCTTCAACCAAAAGTATTAAGAGTGTGTTCTGTTGATTGTTAAGATCAATATCAGGACTGGGTGATATGTCTTCAGCCATGACAAACCAACAAACGCAAGAAGTAACAAACAAGTGAAAACAAAAACCAGAAGACAAAATTACCCTGTACTTGTGAACGCCAAGGGAATTCTTGTATAGTCCACACTTGTAAATTCTCCACACTCAAATGACTGCTGTAGACAGAATCCAGGATAAAATCAGTTATGTTATATGCTAAATAAATGTCCACAAAGAGGTCCTATGCGACAAAATATCCATATGAATCAAGTAGTAAAAAAGATTTCTCCAAAAGCTTTATTAAACCAATACTGTGAAGTGCTTTCCGTCCCAGTTTAGATGGCTGACATACTGATGTCCCCCTTAACAGGCTAAACAAGGAGAAGATCACAGTGAGTTGTGTGTCTGGAGCCAGGATCCACCATATCACATGTGCACTTAGGTCATTAAAACAGAAGTACCAATATTACATGGTCATAGCCCATGTGGGTATAAATGACCAAACATGTACCTCACTGAACTATATGAAGAAAGACATGATGGAGATCTCTGAATATATGTCCAATGTGGGTATGACTCTAGCCTTGAGTAGCATCCTACCATCAATGATGATGATGCCACAGTACCAGCAAAAAATATGATTAACTTCTACAATTGCCTTAGTTTCTGGTGTCACAATAAGGAGATCCAATATCTGTCAGCCTGGGGAGACATGATCAATAAACCATGATGCTTTGCCAGATATGGCTTGTACTTGTCATAACTTGGTTCCAGATACTGGAAAAATTTAGCCTCACAATGCCTTTTTAAGCCATGATAAGTGGTTAAATCCTCCAACATAACCAAAATCACTCGTGACTACATAAAGGTAATGCTGCTCAATGCTAGGAATTTAAATAAAGAACTACACAAGGTTCAGAAACATGGAGAGCACCCTGGCTGTTAAAGGGTACAATGCCTTTCATACATTTCAATCCCCCTCAGCTCAGGATAAAACAAAGACAGGAGGGGTCTCAGTGTTCATAAAAGACAAGTACACTGCTAGACTAGTTCAACAGCATGTCTAGCTTGAGCTGCTCCATGCCCAACTAACCATAGGTGTGACCCCGCCTATCATATTTTTGCTAGCTACAGGTCCCCTAACATGAGTTTGAAAATTCACACCTCCTACTTAAACCTACTGGAATCATTTAACATTCAATCTAGCACCATACTTATGGTTGACTTTAACTACCCCTCCATAAAGTGTGAGACTTATATGACCCATAATTCACTTGATCAGAGTTTTTTGGACTGCATTAATGCAAACATCTTGGAGCAAGTAGTTAGCTCCTCATCTAGAGGTACAAATATCCTAGACCTGTACTCATGAAACATGGGGAGATGCTGCTCCCTCCCATGTATTAACTCCTCCCTGGTAATATCTGACCACACATGATTTCCTTTAGTATTAAAACTAACCTAGAACCCCCATCAAACTCCAAACCTGTTAAGAACTTTGCTAAGGCCAGTTACCTCAAACTAAGTGACACTTTATTAAACTTCCAAGCTCCTGCGAACCCAGCTGACACTGAGGCTTACTCTGAGGTATATACAAAGTACTGTACAACCACATTCATAGCAGCATAGAGGAGGCAGTATCTGTTCCAGTCAAACCTATGATTATTAAAAAAATAAACCACCCTGGTGGACCTCTAGCATAAATAGGCTATTCAATAAAAGGAAAAAAATCCTTTCCAAAGTCAAGAAGAAACAGATAAAACAGTGCAAAAAGACACTCACCAGTCTAAACAAACAAATTAGAGATCTGGTCAAATCTGTTGAAGCAAACTATGAGGCAAAGACAGACTCTGAGGTGAAAGGTAACCAAAAGGCTTTTTTATTTATGTTCATAACCTCAGGGAAAACACTCAACAATGTGCCAAGTTAATTGTGAACAGCAACACTTACACCCAGCCTCCAACTGTAGCAAACCTGCTATCTGACAAGTTCAGTTCAAACTTCTACCCCCATCTCCTGCTATCACACCCAAATAAATACCAGCAACCATCCGTCTGCCAGTTACTCCAAGGGAACAGTTCCTTACTGTGTTCACTAAATCAAAAAACACAGCCTCCATATGTCCCTAGAACATTCCAGGATGCTTCTTAAATAGCTTAAAACAAAATTTATCATGGCCACTAGAAACCCTCTTTAACCACAGCCTCCAGATGGCCTTTGTAAGAGGAATGGAGGACTGCAACAGTCTTCTCTCTGCACAAGGGGGGCCCATCAACTGACCCAGGGAACTATAGACCCATAAGCTTGACCAGTCTTATCTGCGAAACCATGGAGAGAATTACAAAGGATCTGATCAATAAGGACTCAAGAAAAACTAACCAGGACTCAGCAAAAACTAACCTAGACCCAATTTGGCTTTATCAAAGAGAGAGCTTACCTGCTCAGTCTGGTGGACTTCTTCAAGAAAGTCATCAGGGCCATGGATGAGGTTAAAACAGTGCACACCGCTTATCCAAACCTGGCCAAAGCTTTCAATACAATCCCCCACTCAGGAATCACAGATAAACTTACTGAGTTAGGCATAAACCCCTACATCGTCAGATGGATAGCCAACTTGCTCCGTGTTGTCTGGATAGCTGAATTCACTTCCAATAAGAAGTCTGTTATTAGTGGTGTCCCACAGGGAGTTTACCTTCATTTTGTCGTAAATGGTATGTGCGACCATGCTTTTGTGTGACTAGTTAGATCGAATTACGGAACACTTCCATGGACAAATGTCAAAAATAGTTTAGCTGAAAACCATTTTCGACATGTGTCCCATATCTTTGAATGACTAAATGTATTTGCATTGTAGCCATTCGAACATATGTGAGTCACTGTTGTGAGTTTTTTGCATTTGTCCTTTTGATGAAAGGACATCGCACAAACCACTCACGACAAAATGAAGGTAAACCCCCACAGGGATCAGTGTTGGGACCCCTCCTGTTTGGTACATACTTATCTGAAGTGAAGGCCAATGGTGGGCGTCTCTGGCTGACCAAATTCACTGACAACTGTAAGCTGGGAAGCAATCACTGAATCCCCAAATAATGTTAAGATCCTGCAAACAGGCCTAAAAATGACAAATGACTGGTGCAAAAACCATGATCTGAGAGACTAAATGCTAAACAATACGTAATCATACCTTTGGTAAATCAGATGTCCCTGCAAATTATAATATTGATAGCACATCCCTAAAAGTACACCCAGTGGTGAGGGACCTAGGAACACAGATAGACAGTAATCTACAGTTTGACCACCAGATAGCCACAGTAGTGAGGAAATCCTTCTGTGCGGCTCAACTTATGAGTAAAAGCATGGCATCAAGATCAAAGGTAGTCATAGTGTCATTATACTCGGCCTTCATCAGGCCCATAATTGAGTGCAATGCTCCCTTCTGCATGTAACTAACCAGGCACTTACACCAATTGGAGTGGCCACAGAAGTTTCTCACTAAAAAAATACAAAGCGTAAGACACGTGTCTTAAGCAGACAGACTAAAGGCCCTTTTCTTTTACTCCATCACATATCTTTTATTGAGAAGGGATTTATGCCATACCTACAAGGCATTCTCTGATCCAGTCCTGATAAAAATGTTACATATTCACAAGAACATTTATACAAGAGTTACAAGTTCCATGGACATGAATCTTATTTGTGACTATAACAGAACTTGCTGGAGAGACAGATTTGTATCCCAAAGGCTACCTCATGTATGGAATAAATTTCCTGTCTTTGTAAAACAAAGCCCACACTTCAGTCTTCAAAAAGAATTTGGATAAATGGATGGGGAAATGTAAATTCATTCCTGGGGTACTGCCCATGTTCCTTATGGACAGATGCAGTATGTAAAATGACTCAGGGCTCCAACACCCAAAGACCCACTACACTAAGCTACTCCATCCCATATCTCGGGAATTAATATATAATATTGCCATATCCTGGGTATTTTTGGCTAGACTTGCAAAGACTCTTGTGCCATTACCCTAGTAATCATCTATGAACCTATGGTGAAATAGGCAGAACAGATGAGTCCTTGTTAGTCATCAGAAGCTGTGCTCTGATGTTTGTGCTCATGAATGTAATTAATCCCCAGAGAAGAAGAGTAGGAAAGACAGAAGCAGGTAGGCACTAAGTATGTGTGTATTTGCCTGCCACGCACAGTCGTGTTTAGGCAGTCACATCCCAGCTGGAGACTTAATAGTATTCTACAAGGATTTGGTCTGAGACTTTTTTCTTCAGCTCTTAATATCAGTGGCTATATTAAAAGTGAGATAAAACTCCTTGTAAATAAGTCTTAGCTGTAAGCAATAATGTATGGCAAAAAGGAAAAGTGAATACTACAGGGAAACCAAATGTTTTAAATAAATAGGTATGTTTCTAAAAACAGAGCTTCTTCAAGAAATTCAAGGTGGCAAACAAAACTGTACAATAATGGACTGATATATATATATTATGCATTAATATAAAGCTAACAGACACTGAGACGCACAAACAATGTTTACATTTGCCTTAGAAGATTTTATGGGAGCAAGGAAGTAGGAAATCTATTGTGTGTTTGGTACTTTTTTCTGCATCTGCACACATGTAGTATAAAAACTTCATCACGTCCTAGTAAGACACACCAAACCTATGACCAATGAGAAATACACTACAACCTTATAATAAGAACTGGGATTAATATTAAGTGCCTGAATGAATAATTCTGAACAATCTAAATATTCTTTAGACAGATGGATACATTCTTAATAAAGCAGCATCAAAAAACAGGCATGTGCTCTAGCCAAGGGATAAAAATCTGACAAGACCATATCTCAAATAGTCTGTAGATGTTAGGAGTCTACAATAGAAAAATGTAGTAAACTTCAGGTCATATTCAAAAAAGTTCGACTATGATGGTATGTAGGCTGGGGTGTTAACTTATATGACAAGGAACTAGACAAGAGGAGAAGAAGGCAGGCAAGAATAAGTAAAAAGAAGACAGACCAGTTGGCTTAATGGTTAAGATGTTTGCCTCCCGTGCACAAGGTACAAGGTTCAATCCTGACCTCCGGACAATGCCTGTTTGGATTTTGCATGTTCTCACTGTGTCTCTGTGGGTTCCTCCCACCTCTAACAAACATGCTGAGCGTTTTCATCTCAAACTCACCAATAAATGAAGTTGTGGGCAGCAGCTACTACCTTATGGGGGGAAGAATTGTATAGACCAAATGCTTTGGGCATCTACAGTGATGTGCAATATCCTCAAAGAGAGGAAAACACGGATCACAGACTGCACACCATGGCAGGACTAGCCACTTGAAAATATAAAAATATGGCTCTAGGTTTATAGTTTCATAGTTTAGCACTAGGCTATCTGCCCTGGGGCATTTGTAAGCCTAGCCATAGTGATGTGGCTTTCACCACCCCATGAAATGGTACAAAAATGCACAGAATAGATTTAGAATACTGTGCCTCTGTCTAGTAGTGACACAGTGAAGGTCCCCTTATATAATAGAATTAGTTTACTGTGCCCCTGTCTAGTAATGACACAGATGTGACCCATGGGGTAAACTTACGATCTCCCATCCACTCATCAAGATTTCTCCTGAAGAGAGTCAGTGAGGGGCTCTGTCTAACATGAACTGGGATCTTGTTCCAGAGCATGGGAAGCCTCTGGGTTATGAATCTATCCCTCCAGCATGTCCTATTCATACTTGTACCGAGGTTTAAGTCTTTAGCTCCCGTGGTTCTGATGGATTTGGATTTTTTGAGGTGGAGCATGTCCATCAGTTCCTGATTGGACATGGCCTTGTACGTCAGGCAGAGATCACCTCTGAGCAGGCGGTATGCTACTGAATAGAGCTGGAGTTTCTTTAGTCTGGCAGAATAAGACATATGTTGGAGACCCTTGATTCTCTTGGTGAGGTACTTTTGTGGTCTCTCTAGCTGTTGCAAATGCCGGGTGAGGTACATACCAAATGGGGCATTATACTCAATCATGGGTCTGATGAGGGAGGAGTATAGGGGTACAATGACATCCTTGGATCTGGATGTGAATCCCTTCATGATAAGGTGTGCAAGGTAGAATGTTTTTCTAACCACTTTGGCAACGTGGGTGTCAAATGAGAGGTCGCTGTCGACTTGGGTCCCTAGGTCTCAGATTACTTTTTCCATACTCAATGGGTTGCTGTCTATGTGATAATTTGTGGGTACTTTGTTTTTTCCAAAGGGGATGACTATACATTTTTTGGCATTTAGTTTAAGGCCATGACTCCGGCACCAGTTGTCCGTTTCTGTGAGGCCTTTTTGTAGGATGTATGTGTCCGCTGGTGTATCAACTATGGCTCCTAGTTTGCAGTCATCTGCGAACTTTGTCAGCCACAACCCTCCCATGTTTGCTTTAACATCTGAGAAATAAATGCTGAACAAGAGGGGTCCCAGGACAGATCCCTGTGGGACACCACTTGTGACTCGCTTTGAGTCTGACATTGCTCCAGCGATTTTAACTTTATGGGTTCTGTCCTTTAGCCAGTTTGCAACCCATCTAGTGACATACGGGTTTACGTTTAAGCTGTTGAGCTTATCTATGATGCCTGAGTGGGGTATTGTGTCGAAGGCCTTAGCCAAGTCCAGGTAGGCTGTATGGACTTCTTTGCCCTCATCAATGGCTCTAGTGACTGTTTTGAAAAAGTCAACCAGGTTCAAAAGGCAGCATCTGCCCTTCACAAAGCCGAACTGGGTGGGGTCAAGTGTCTGTAGGTCCCCAATGTCATGTCTCTGTTTATGAGTTCCATGATGATTCTTTCCATAGCTTTGCAGACCAGGCTGGTTAAGCTTATGGGGCGGTAGTTCCCAGGGTCTGTAGAGGTACCTCCTTTGTGGAGTGGGACCACTGTTGCTGTACGGCAGTGTTCAGGTACATATCCTGTAGTAAGGCTAAGGTTAAATAGCATTTTTATGTGCAGGTTTAGCTCCTCTTGGAGTTCACATAGCACGCAACCCGGGATACCGTCAGGTCCCATTGATGCTGTGTTTTTTAGCTTTGTTGAGGGCGGCTCTCACTTGAACATCTGAGATGACAGGGAGATTACATTCAGCTGGGATAAGTATTTCTTCTTTTGGGGGTGAGGGAGGGGATAAATTTGTACTGAACCTGTCAGCCAGAATGTTGGCAATATCTGTGGGTTCAGTGTATTTTTTGTTGTTGTGAACTAACTGAGCATATCTGAGGGATTCCGCCCAGGTTTCTAACATAGCTGAAGAAGGCTTTGTGGTTATCTTTAGTGTCCTTAGCGATTTTTCTCTCAAAGTTGGCCTTGGATGTTTTTATAAGAGAACATAGTTTTCTGCTAGTGTTGATCAGAGATGTCTTCCCTTTATGGGATTTTGCTCTGTCATGCAGTAGCTTCCTTCTTATGTTATACAATTTGTTAATGGCAGAGGTCCACCAGACAGGACGCTTGCCTTTGGTGGAGAGGGACTTGGATTTATTTGGGATTGCATGATCCATGCATTCTTGGAGATGTCCATAGAAAGCATTTGTGCAGGATTTGGCATTGTGAGATGTGGTATCCACTGGCCCAGTGGGCTTAAAGGATACCATCTCAGTCTTAAGAAGAGTGAAGTCTGCTTTTGAGAAGTTTTTCACTGTGGTCTTTTGTGCTGGGGGTGGAGGTGGGATATGAATATCCAGGGTGATTAGTTTGTGGTCAGATCTCACTAGTGAGGGGAATACCTCCGGTGTGGAGTATTTTGTCCCCATGTTTGTGATGATCAGGTTTAGTATATTATCTCCCCTAGTGGGAGAGGTGACCAGTTGTTCCAGTGCATTTGAATTTATGAATTCCAGGAACGTTTGGGCTAGAGTGCTAGGGCTAGAATAATGTACCCAATCTATGTTTGGGTAGTTGAAGTCTCCCAGTATGATGGTATTTTGTGATACATTCATATCCTCCAATGTCTTCAGGAAGGTTGAGTGGGGTTCCTGAGATTGGGAGGGTGGTCTGTAACATGCTACCAGTTGTATAGCAGTTTTGCCTATGGTTAGTTGCACCTGTATGGTCTCCGATGCTTCATGTGTTGCTACTAACCTGGAGGTGTGGGTGTCCTTGATGAATATGGACACTCCCCCTCCCTTTGTGGTTCGGCCCAGGTTTTGGGGCCGAAAAGCATGATACGAGGTATAGCCTGGTAGCGCTGGGGTGCTCTCAGGAGCCTTGAACCAGGTTTCAGTTACTGCACAGACATCAATGTTCTCCATACTGAGGAGTGCATCAAGTGCCTGCATCTTGAGAGTTAGACTTCTGGCATTGAGTAGCATTACCCTTAGTTTTTTTTCCATTTTTGTTTTCTAAGGAGGTGGGTTTGTCTTTTGAGCCTTGCCTAAAAAAAGGCACTATAGGGGTGGCAAGAACCTTAGCCAATACCTGGAAGCCCAATGGTGACAGATGCAAGCCGTCCCTTGCGAAGCATCGTGGCTTGTCCAACATGTCATCCCAGGCAGACAGACATTGGATCACCTTAGAATGACACCAGTACTTGAGCCAATTATGAAAGCTGATCATCTTGTCTTTGTATTGTGGCATCATTCTTGGTGAGGGCAAGATGCTGCTCAGGGTCAGGGTCATACCAGCCTGGGCTATATAATCAGAGAGCTCCTCTATGTCTCTTTTCATGTAGTCCAGGGAGGTATGTCTCAGGTCATTCACGCCAGAATGGACAATGACGGAGTCATATTTGTACTTGCTTTGGAGTGACCTGAGTGCGTGTGTTATATGGCGGATCCTAGCTCCCAATAGGCAGCTCACAGTCACCCTCTCCTTGTTCAGCCTGATAAGCGGGACATCAGTGTGTCTGACTATAGAGTCACCTATTACTAGTGTATCAGGCATGGTGTTTGGCCTTAAGGGCTGTGATTGATTGACACACTGATTTATTGAAGTATGTGTTGCATGTGTTTTGTTTTGAGGTGGTGGATTTTTGGATGTCTGCTTTGGGAGCCTCTGTTGTTTTGGTAAGTTCTTTATTAGAGCCTCCGAGTATGTCTTTGTGTTTTTATGTGTTTGGTTTGCAGTTGTGGTAGGTCTATGTGGGACTGGGTTTGTTGTGTGTGTGGTTACCATCTCCTCCTGTCTGGTCATGCCAGCCCTGAGTTGAGAGAGTTCAGCCTCCAGTTTGGCTATATAGTTGCATCTCTCACATGTATTTGTGTTTGTTGGGAGGGGGAGAGGGTTGTCTGTGTACATGAGACATTTGTAGCATTGTCTCAAGATACCCAGATTAACCAGCTGAACTGGTGAGGACGCCAGTAATCTACCACTCGACATGCTAGAATAGTATAAGGGAGTGCTGTGCCTTTAAGGGAAGTGGATATTCACAGGGGTGGTAGGTGGATGTAGTGCTTACTTAGTACAAGAGTGCTTACTTAGTACAGAAGTTTTGAGAACAAGTGCTAGGCTTATAATATAGCGAGTAGTCTGATTATACCAAGAGTAGAGCTTCCTTAAGGGAAAATTTTAAGAGTAGACTTGGCGGAGCCAGAAGAAGTTTAACTTTGTTTAACCAGTGCTGCACTATGCGCACAACCGCGCAAAAACGCCCAGAGGCGGATTTTAAACAGGGAACTTCAAAAGAGCTAGAAATGGTCCAAAACAACCAATTACTACAGCTCTTGTGCTGAGGTCACTTCCTACAGGGACAGGTAGGCTGCTCAAGGCTCCCCACTCCCACTGGTGAGCAAAGAAACTTCCTGCTATCCAAGTAAGGTAATGGACAACACAGGAACTACACCACAGCCCAGAATACAGCAATGCCTGTAAACTGGTCTAAGCTAGTCGAGGAGAGGCGGGAAAACAAGGATTATTTTTTTGTTTTTTTTGTTTTTAGATAGAAACACACAGAAAATGCAGAAACAGTAATAAATCAGGTACACAGGCTAGCACACTTTAGTGGGCAGCCTCAACAGTTAAATTAAACAAACAAACAAACAAACTTTCGATCAAATTCGACTAAAAAGTAACTTTAAGTGCAGATATTGAAATAATGCAGCAAAAGCTAAAAAAACAGTTTAAGCTTGTTTAGGGTAAACTAGAGAAGCAATTTCAAGTAAAAAAACAGCAGAGATACTTAAATCCAGAAAGTAGTCACTTTTCTGAGTTCTCTGTAGCTAGGACCACGAGGAGCTTGTCTGAGCAGTATAGCCAGAATAAAAATGCCCAGAGGCGGATTTTAAACAGGGAACTTCAAAAGAGCTAGAAATGGTCCAAAACAACCAATTACTACAGCTCTTGTGCTGAGGTCACTTCCTACAGGGACAGGTAGGCTGCTCAAGGCTCCCCACTCCCACTGGTGAGCAAAGAAACTTCCTGCTATCCAAGTAAGGTATTGGACAACACAGGAACTACACCGCAGCCCAGAATACAGCAATGCCTGTAAACTGGTCTAAACTAGTCGAGGAGAGGCGGGAAAACAAGGATTTTTTTGTTTTTTTGTTTTTTTTAGATAGAAACACACAGAAAATGCAGAAACAGTAATAAATCAGTTACACAGGCTAGCACACTTTAGTGGGCAGCCTCAACAGTTAAATTAAACAAACAAACAAACTTTCGATCAAATTCAACTAAAAAGTAACTAAGTGCAGATATTGAAATAATGCAGCAAACAGCTAAAAAACAGTTTAAGCTTGTTTAGGGTAAACTAGAGAAGCAATTTCAAGTAAAAAACAGCAGAGATACTTAAATCCAGAAAGTAGTCGCTTTTCTGAGTTCTCTGTAGCTAGGACCCCTCTGCAGGACCACGAGGAGCTTGTCTGAGCAGTATAGCCAGAATAAAAACGCCCAGAGGCGGATTTTAAACATGGAACTTCAAAATAGCTAGAAATGGTCCAAAACAACCAATTACTACAGCTCTTGTGCTGAGGTCACTTCCTACAGGGACAGGTAGGCTGCTCAAGGCTCCCCACTCCCACTGGCGAGCAAAGAAACTTCCTTCTATCCAAGTAAGGTAATGGACAACACAGGAACTACACCACAGCCCAGAATACAGCAATGCCTGTAAACTGGTCTAAACTAGTCGAGGAGAGGTGGGAAAACAAGGATTATTTTTTTTGTTTTTTTTGTTTTTAGATAGAAACACACAGAAAATGCAGAAACAGTAATAAATCAGTTATACAGGCTAGCACACCTTAGTGGGCAGCCTCAACAGTTAAATTAAACAAACAAACTTTCGATCAAACTCGACTAAAAAGTAACTAAGTGCAGATATTGAAATAATGCAGCAAACAGCTAAAAAAACAGTTTAAGCTTGTTTAGGGTAAGCTAGAGAAGCAATTTCAAGTAAAAAAACAGCAATGATACTTAAATCCAGAAAGTAGTCACTTTTCTGAGTTCTCTGTAGCTAGGACCACTCTGCAGGACCACGAGGAGCTGAGGAGCTTGTCTGAGAAATATAGCCAGAAAAAACGCCCAGAGGCGGATTTTAAACAGGGAACTTCCAAAGAGCTAGAAATGGTCCAAAACAACCAATTACTACAGCTCTTGTGCTGAGGTCACTTCCTACAGGGACAGGTAGGCTGCTCAAGGCTCCCCACTCCCACTGGTGAGCAAAGAAACTTCCTTCTATCCAAGTAAGGTAATGGACAACACAGGAACTACACCACAGCCCAGAATACAGCAATGCCTGTAAACTGGTCTAAACTAGTCGAGGAGAGGCGGGAAAACAAGGATTATTTTTTTGGGTTTTTTTTTGTTTTTAGATAGAAACACACAGAAAATGCAGAAACATGTTTGGCAGGTGATTTGGTTATGTTGATTAATGTTGTCAAAATGAGCATAGGTGGTAACTGGTGTTAAGTGCGTTGAGGACCTGGCCTACTCAACCTATGATAGGGACCTGCGCTAATGGTGGAAGGGGTGTATGTGTCCTATTGGCCAGCATGTGTCTGCCATAAAGCCTAGCAGCCCTGGGTCAATAAGTTACTGGCTGGCTGGTGTTCTGTTGCCCAGCCTGGGTTACCTGGGATAGCTCCATTGAGCAAAAGCTGGACGTAATACCAATCAACCTGCCAAACATGAACTAAGAATTGCTACATTCAATGTAAGTTCATCGACAGGACGCAGCTTGGAAGTGGATGACATGATGGTATGGAGGAGGCTGGACATCCTATGTATCCAAGAGATAAGATGGAAGGCAGTGCAGCAAAGCCACTTGGCTGGGATCCAGAGTCTACTACTCAGGAGGAGACCAGGCTAGAAATTTTGTAGGAATTGTGGTGAGATACAGGCTTCAGAAGGCAGTGGAAGATTTCATCAGAATTAGTGATAGACTAATGGCAATCAGACTCCAATGTAATGATAGGACACTATTCATAATCTCAGCCTATGCCACACATCAAGGTTGTGATAGTGAGGAAAAGAGTGCATTCAGACAGCAATTGCAGGACCTACTAGATAAAGACAACAGTTGCAGGACCTACTAGATAAAGTAGGACAACATGAATTGGTGGCAATAATGGGTAACTTGAATGCACATATTGGGACAGACAGAACAGGATATGAGGACTGCCTAAGTCCACATGGGTGGGGCAACAGGAATAAAGAAGGAGAGGCCATTCTAGACTTCTGTCTGGCAAATGGCTTGATGGTGATCAACACATGGCTCAGAAAAAGAGACAGTCACAAGATAACATGCAAGAGTGGCCAACATGCAATTCTGGTATACTTCCTCCTAGTAAGGAAAGGGCAATGGGGTAGAATCAGTGATTGCAGTCATTCCCAGTGAAACACTCTTCCCACAGCATAAACAATTGGTTGCCACAATCAGGCACAAGCAGTGGTCAGAGAAGGCTCTAAGATCAACAGAAACCAGGCTGAAGGCCTGGAAGTTGACTGGAGAGAAAGTACAACAGTTCAAGGAGTTACTCAGGGCTCTAGTACCCTAAGAAGAGAAGGAAATCGGTGAAGTTGAAGAAGAATGGCAAAACTTCAAAACAGCATGTATGAGGACTACAAAACAGATATGTGGTAGAACCAGGTATGGAAATAAGGTATATAAGGAAAGCTGGTGGTGGAATGCAGAAATCCAGGAAGTCATCAAAAGAAAGGAGGAGTGTGGGAAAAGTGGAAGATAGAAGGATAGCAAGGAATACTGGTTGGCTAACAAAGAAGCTAAGAAAGGAGTTGCAATAGCAAAGAATAGGGCATTAGTGGCACTCTACCAGCTTCTGGAAAGTGACTCATTAGATGGTACAAAGAAACTATATCAGGTTGCAAGCCAAAGACAGAAAGATAAAGAAGATAGTCAGGATGCCAGCAACAACCTGTCATCAGCCCACAGGACATCAAAGGCAGATGGAAGGAGTACTTGCATTAGCTTCTAAATGAAAAAAAAAAAAAACCTCAGAAGTTTTACTGCCCCAGACACAGCCTATAATGAGAGAAGAAGAAGAGCCCACCCTAGACGTAGTAAGAATAGCACTACGGAAAATTAAGTCAGGGAAAGCAGCAGGCTCACAACAGATATAATAAACATGCTGGGCGAGATAGAGGAGAAATGGCTCCTGAGGGTACTCACAGCAGTGGGAAGAGAAAGGCATATCCCAGACAACTCGTCACTCATTAGACCCATTATAGAGTGCAACGCCCCTTTTGGAATGTACCTCACAAGACATCTGCAGCAGCTGGAAAGGCCACAGAAGTACCTCACAAAGAGGATTACTGGCCTCAAACAAATGCCCTACACTGACAACCTCAAAAAACTCCAGCTTTACTCCGTAGCATATCGCCTACTCCGAGGTGATCTCTGCCTAACATATAAAGCTATGTCAAACCCAGAGCTGTTGGACATGCTACACCTAAAGAAATCCCAATCCCTCCCAGCTACACTCTCTAGGGACCTAAACCTTGTCACCACAATAAACAGGATACGCTGGAGGGATAGATTCCTGTCCCAGAGACTTCCTATACTCTGGAACAAGCTATCCATCTATGTCAAGCAAAGTTCTTCATTAGCACTCTTCAAGAAAAATCTTGATGAGTGGATGGGAAATAGGATATACACCCCAGGGATCACTTCTGTCTCTCTGTTGGACAGTGGCACAGGAAAATAACTTTCTTGGGTGGCGTAAGCTATGGAACCTTGCTGGCTAGGCTTACGTAGGCCCTTGGGCCAATAGCCTAGTACCTACCTATGAACCTATGGAGAATAAGCATACTCATGCCAGTGTACAAGAACAAAGGGGACATCCACAACTATGGGAAGAGCAGAGCAGAGGTATTAAGCTCCCGTCACACTGCATGAAAGTTCTGGAGAGGGTGATTGATAAATGGATATATAGAGTAGTAGAAAGTAAGATGGGAGATGAGTGGTTCAGATTCAAATCAGGATGCAACACAACTGACCCGATGTTTGCAATGAGACAGATTGTTGAGAAGGAGCTAGAGATGAGGAAAGAGTCCAACTGTGCAATCCTAGACTTGGAGAAAGCATATGACAAGGTCTTAAGAAAGCTAATTTGGACAGTACAGCAGTAGTTCAAAGTCCCAGAAACATTGATATAATTAGTGCAGGCTATGTACAAGAACCCAATGACTCAGATAGGAACAGTGTTCAGTCTCACAGAGGGGTTCCCAGTGGGAGTAGGTGTACATCAGGGTTCAGCTCTGAGCCCACTGCTGTTTATACTGGTGATGGACTACATTAGCAAACAGGTAGAAGGGGACAGATCAACAACATTGTTGTATGCAGACAATGTGGTATTACCGGCAGTCTCTGAGCAAGAGCTTCAGCAAAGGATAGGGGAATGGAATGCAAAACTGAAGGCAACTGGCATGAAACTAAGTACAGATAAGGGTCTGCTAATGGCATAAAATTGGGGAAATCAGGAGAAGTTGAGAACCGAGATAGAGGGGAAGACAGTGGAACAAGTTAATAGCTTTAAGTATCTGGGAGGGGTGGTTCAGAAGGGAAGCCTGAATGAAGAGGTTAAAGCTAGAATCAGAGGGGATGCAGCTAACTGGCATAGAGTGTCAAGTGTAGTGTATGACATAAGAATGCCAAAGAAATTGGAAAGTAGGGTGCACAAAACAGTGGTGCGACCTGCATTACTGCACTGTACAGAAACCTGGGCAGTAAAGGCAAAGTAGATGAGAAAGCTAAAGGTGATGGAAATGAAGTCCCTGAGATGGGTGGTAGGATGCACACTGCGGGACAGAAGAAGAAATGAGGACATAAGAGCAGAAGCCAAAGTAGCTTCAATTGCAGAAAAGGTCAAAGAGAACAGATTATGGTGGTTTGCGCACATGTGCAGAAAAGCAGAAGACAACAATCTGGTGAAGAAGATTTGTGACAGACAGGAAGAAGGTAAGAGAAAATGAGGGCATCCAGCAAAGAGGTGGATGGATTGTGTGAGAGAAGATCTGTGGCAGTCAGACATGAGTTCTGAAGAAGGCAGAAGTGTAGCATTGATTTGACAGAGATGACTGCAGTTAACATAACATCCAGACCCCATGTAGAAAAATGGGAAAAAGGGGAGGTTGATGATGATGAGGACAGAAATAGTGAATTTAATTGTGTTCAGGTAATAATAGGGGATAAATGAGTTCAGACAGTATCTTATATTTCAGTGGTAGGCAAATGGTACTTTGCCAAATAGCAAGCTGGATTTCACAGAAAGAGAGATTAAAGCATGAGAAATCAAGGAAGCAATTCACTTACAGGATCACTATACTCTCAGGGGAAACTGGTAGAGCTTTCTGCTTGTAAAGGCTCTTCACATGCTGGCAGTTACAGCTGTCACATGAGCTTTGAACATGAAGAAAGTATATAAATGCAAAGTATTGAAAAGGAAAGAGGATGCAGTGGGAAAAGGAGGCTAACAGTGTACTGCTTTTACAGAAGGGGCTAGTGAAATAAAATCGGGATCACCACCACCATAAGCCCTCTTTTTCCATTTTCTACATGGGGTCGGGATATCGTGTTAACTGTTGCCATCTCTCTTGATCGTTTGCCACACTCCTGCCTTGTTTAACACTCATGCCTGATTGTCACAGATCTTCTTTCACACAATCCATCCACCTCTTTGCTGGACGTCCTTGTTTCCTCTTACTTTCTTCCTGTCTGTCCCAAATCTTCTTCACCAGTTTGTCTTCTGTTTTCCTGCACGTGTCTGAACCACCGTAATCCGTTCTTTTTTATCTTTTCTACAATTGGAGCTACTTTGGTTTCTGATCTTATGTCCTCATTTCTCCATCAGTGTGCATCCTACCATCCATCTCAGGTACTTCATTTTCTTGACTTCTAGCTTTTTATCTGCTCTGCCTTTACTGCCCAGGTTTCTGTACCATACAGTAGTACTGGTCGCACTACTGTCTTGAACACCTTACTGTTCAGCTTCTTTGGCATTCTTCTGTCATAGGCCACACCTGAGACTCTATGCCAGTTGGCTGCAGCCATTCTGATTCTAGCTTTGACTTCTTCATTCAGACTACCCTTCTCTGAAAAGCTGAGATGTGGTTTTGAATTTATTTATTGACCGATTGATTTTTCCTCCCACAAATGACTGTCAGCTTTCCCACATGTCCTCTCATCATTAACTGGGTTTTAGCCTCCTCTGGGCTCACCTAAACTCACATCTGGGGCTGATAATGAGATTGAGGATCCTAATATAGTGTCATACTAATACCAGTATTGTATTTTTGTTTATACCTTAACTTCTTTACCTCTCATGCACAATCATGATGTCCAGAGATGGACATATAGTGGAATGGACAGGTGTATCGTCCTACCTCCACACAGACTGAGCCAATGCCTCTCTTCAACTACACTCCCCCCCATGACCCAGTCCCTGCTGGAGCTCTACCACAGGGTGCACTATAAACGCATGTCATCCTAGCCTCAGAATGGGCATGCCCATCCTTTTATTCCAGCATCTCAAACATTGAAGCCTCTAAGCAAACCTCTGTTGCCAGGACCATAGTTAGGGCTTTATCCTTCTACACCATGACACTGGTTCCTAATGTAATTGTTTGTTATATTTATTTCAGTTTATTGCATATGCAGTTATCTTATTTTTTTTACATTTTTATTCTTTTCTTGTTGCAATTCATTTTTATGCAGAACTTTCTGTGGTTTAATTGTTTAATGATTTTATGAATAGTCCCTAGCTGCAGGCACTTAAATACTAAGTAAAGACATGTGTTTTTTGCTAAGGTTCCAGAGAACATTCAGTGTTCCCAACAAATTTAACACATAATACTGAATGAAACTAGATTCTGCTGATGGGTTACATAGATTATGAATGAAATGACCTAAAATAACAGGCATTTAATATCTTACAGGCAAAACCTAAAAAGAGAAACAGAATAAAAGAGAAGGCATTATCCATGTAGCTGTGAATTCGATAAAATTAACTGCTAGAGTTAAGTGTTTTATTTTGCTGTAAAATCTACCTTATAGATTGCACTCAAGAGATGTATTGTTCTCTCCCTCTACCTCTCTTTCTCCCTCCTATGGGTCAATATTTGTATGGTTTCACAAGTCATTCTCCATAGTTTAGTACAGCTTCTCACAAGGATCTCCATAGCACAAATGTTCCAGTTTTTGCCTTTTTTATGACTTTTATTTCCCATAATTATTTTACCATGCACTTTTATCTGGGAATGCCTCTGAGTGTTTAACTGTACTGTTCTGAAGGAGGGATTTTTCCCTTACCCCAAGGTGCACTGACCCCAGAGCTGACTGCACTGAAGAAGAAGAGAGTACAGGAAGCAAAGCCCCTGAATGGCAGCTGTGTTGGTGTTGCCTGCAAGTAAAAAGTGGAGTTGGAATTCCCTTCAAACATAAATTTTCTAATCAGAAAATAATTTGTAGTCATTTCATTTTCACACACATCAGAGAAACATTTCACTTATGTCTTTATAACATCTCTTTAAATTCTGCCTAGGTAATGCTGAACAAGCTTTTCTTGCTTTTTATGTATTGGTAGCCTTGGGACTGTATCTTTCACTCATTCTTTGCATAAAACTTATGCTTTTTTGCTTTGGAATATGCATATTCTGTTAATACTTATTCTAGTCTATATCTACTTTCAATATGTATGATTATAAGTGCATGGTGTTTCTAAACCTTCTATGGTATTTGTAAATAATGTGTAGTTATCTGTATTTGCTGCTAATTTACTCCTCTTGTATTCATCAGTGTAGCAGTTTATATTTCATACCACCATTGTTTACATTTACAAGGCTAAATTGTATGTATTGAGTTTTTTTTGGCTATTGCCCATTTCATGGCAGAAGCAAGTCCATACTGAATCAGTTCAAATACTTACCTCATTAAAGCAAATTAAACTCATTAAAACTCAACCACTTATTAAAACAAAATTTAATACAATAACTTATAAACATGCATATGCGTACAAATACACACACACACACACACACACACACACACACACACACACACACACGCACGCACGCACAAACATGCACACACACACAGAGGACCTGTCCCTCCACAATGTTTTATTTACCTTATGATGGAGGTTTAGGTTCCTGTTTTTAAGTATTGGATGAGATAATGTACTTGCAGAGCTATATGAGGTGCAGTACAACCTGATCTCTAATAGTGAGGTGAGTCAGACATACCTCTCCCTTCCAAAGTCTGTAAGACACAGAATAAAGGGATAGAACTTCCAAGGAGTTTAGACCTGTGATATTTTTGCTTCGGAACCACTGAGGTCTTTCTAACGGTTTGACATATTTAGTGAGACACATCCTAAAGGGAGTTGTAGTCAATAACTGGTCTGATCAGCACTGAGTCTAAAGGAGTAGTTACCTCTTTAGAGCTTGATGACATGTATTCCTTTTGCAATTAGCAAACCTAAATAAAATGATTACCTAACAAGCATGGTCACGTGATGTTCAAAAGAGAGGGAGTTAACAATCCAAGTGCCTAGGCCCCGATGGGTGTGTTACCTACAAAATATGTTGACAGGAATAGTTGAACAAAAGTGATGATACTACACTTCCTATCATTTAGTTTGAACCCACTTATTTATTTTTAATTATCTCTGGACCTAAAGATCCTAGGCATGTAAGATGTAAAATCTTCATCTAACACTAAACTCCACTTAGGACTAAACTCGCCTACCTTGCCAGTTAATGTTTCCAGTACCTGGGCTTGCAAATTAAACCTGGATAACTGGCAGCAGATTCAGAATTGAAATCTCTGCATCACCAGTGCCAGTTTCTTTTTCCTTTCTTTATTTCTCTTCTTTTGCCAGATTCATTACTGACCTTCTGCATTTTCTCAGATCTCCTACCTGCCATATTTTCCTTCCCTGAAGAGAGGACCAGATTTGCCTTTTCTGCTGAGACTGATACCAGAATATTCCATATTTAGCCAACTAAACTAGTGGCCTGGTTGGTGGAATGAATGTAAAAATTACTACATACAAAGATGCCTGTGGTACAGCTCACTCTTTCTCCTACTCACAATACGATGCAGGGTCTGCATAGGCCATATAATTCGCTTGCCTCAGCAGTATTCTAGGGGGCCATTTATACTAAATTCTTCCCATAAGCAGAAGAGAGATAGTTGAATCTTAGTCAGTGCCTTGCTCTTCTCTCTGACAACCCTAATTTGTTCCCAAACACGAGTGGCAATAGCCTGAAAGAGAAATCCAACCACTGTACTGTTTTCTTCTCAATATTTAATATAAATATTGATTTCTGTTTATCTTAAATGCTTACAAGTGGCAGGCATCAGGGCATATTATGTACATATGTTGTCTCATACTATATGAACAGAAATTGCTTCAACATTTTTCTTTTGTGTCTTTCGGCTTTTCCCGGTTAGGGGTCGCCACAGCAGAACTCCAGTCCTCTAATGACTGGCAGTAGAGTTTTACATGCTGGCTTGCCGGGCCTAATGCACAACCTTCAACAAAGGAACGCCCATTCACACGTCGCCACACAGAAGATGTTCTAACTGAGAATCGAACGGGTAACGTCTAACTGTGAGGCGACAACGCTACCGCAGCACCACCACCGCAGTTGCCTCAACATTTTTCTTAAACTCCTAAAAATAAAATAGATACAGTATCATCTGCAGTTTAGATCACCAATGTTCAAGTAAACTATTTTGTTATACACATGTACACATGTACTTTTTTCTTTGTTAAAAAAATATATAGGCTTTTCCTATCAATAAAGAAAATAATTACACTGCTAGAACTGTAGACACTATGAGAATCCATTGGCAGAGAAGTCCAAAGTGATAAGCATGGCAGCAGCTTCTAATTCAGTTAACATTTAAGATGCTTAGACAAAGTCCAAATTAAATATCAAAGTCAGCACATCAGCAATAAATGCAAAAACTGGGTTCTTGGCAATTTAATCCAGTTAATACATCACTAAATATCAGGCACAAACAGTTAGAGGAATAGCTCTAGAAAAAAGAACTACCACAGACACCGAGTAGTGAACAGATTAAAAATAACCCTATCAGCATAATTTTATCCACCTGCTGCAGTGACTATTTCAGTTTCATCTCAATGAGTTTTAAGACCTGATTGACTTCTTCATTTTAGCAAGTGGAAGCCACAACTCCCCTTCTTGCAGAAAAGAATGTTCAAACTATTAACTGGGTTTCACTACAGTTCATCTCTCCTGGAACAGTAATATTTAGTCAGAAGTAACAATTTGTTTAAAGTTTTGTCTTTGTGATCCTCCATGCTTTCATGGAAATAAGTTAGCGATGCAGTAATCTTACACTTTGGAAACAGTCATTTTTAGCACAGTGCCATCTCAAACAGCCACAGTTTTCTGATGACAAACATTTAAGTCCTGATATCTCAGTATATATTACCTATGGCTAAGCATCCAAAGTACATAATTTTAGAATGTATTAGTCGTTAATTCATTAACTCATTCATGCTAGTGTTTCTTTATTACTGGTGGAACTGGAGCCTTTTCAGCATTTGATGGGAACAAGGCAGACAAACTAATCCTGGATAACAGGAGGCAAAATTATTACAGGATGCACAGACACACACACACACATACACACACACACACACAAACACACACACTCACACACACATATACCATACCTCTCAACCTCTTAGACCAATAAATCTGGACAAAGCCTAAAATAATGGGGGGGGGCACAAAACTAGGGACCCATTTAAATATTGATCTTATAACCTTAGAATGTTGCTAGAATAACAGAATTTATTTTAGCATGTGTTTTTTGAATGCTATGAAGTCTGAAACTCAAATAAATGTCATTACTTAGCGACTTTAATCCTCAGTTGTTTGCCAGAAAACCACATAGTTTATGTGGAACAGCCTGAAAATATGAGACAAAAATCTGGACATTCTGCAAAACTCAAACAGTTAAGGGTATCTCACACACACACACACACACACACACACACACACACACACACACACACACACACACACACACGCACACACACTGTAAGTGCTGAAAGTATATGTTGCAGAGTGGGAATGCTGCTAACTAGTGAGAGAAGAACACTGGGTGTGAACAAACTCTAACCTTTAATACTTATTTATAGTTTTTTGACCATGGTGTTAATATGCTGATCCACAGGGGACCTTTTGAGACATAACGTGAACACAGAACAGAGAGTGCAAACAATAGTAAGGAAACAATACAGCAGTTTTAAAAATTGTGAAAAGCAGTCTAATAAAGCTTATAGCATAGGGTTAGGTTATTGTTGATATGCTACATGTTACATACACAACGTAAGTAGTGAAACTGCTGTTTACTGTTTACAATGCTAAGGATCATAGTTATGTTATTTATAAGGATAAGATATGTTGATTTCAAGCAGTGTGTCTCTATTGGGAAGTATAAAAAACAAGCAAGGGCATACCTCTCAACCTCTTAGTACAAGACATCTGTACAAAGCCTAAAATATTGGAGGGAAAAAGGCCCCAAAACAGGGACATATTGTGAATATTAAAGTTACTACAATAGCAGGATTTGTATTGAGATTAATTTTCTGAAGACTATGAAGTCTGAAACGAAAATGTATGTCATTATTTAGTGACATCAGTCCTCGTTGATTTGTCAGAAAATCATAAATTTTATGAGGAACAAACCAAAACTATGAAGCAAAAATCTGGACAGTTGAGAGGTATGAGCAAGGGCTCTTGAAAGATGTGGAGTCCATGGCTCAGTCTGATATTTCCCATTCTGTCTTTTTATAGGTTTATAGAATCATAGATATGCACTAGGCCAGGGCTGTCCAAACATTTTTGCTCAAATGCCACTTACCATACTTGGCAAGGTATGGAGGGCGACATTTCCATATCCAATATGTACCTGTTCATTCAAAATAGCTTGCAGGACATACTGACGGACAGATAAAATGCTTTGTTTGGACAGATTATAGCTCTATAGCCACCTGTTGGATGCCCCTGTACTAGGCTAACTACCACTGTGGCCCTTATAAGTCTAGCTATGCAACCTAAATGTGAGCCACAAATTTGATTTATAAAGGGGGGTGATTTACTGACTGCCTCTGGCCATCAGAGATACAGGCGCTAGACCAGGGGAGAATTTCTGATTACCTATCCATTAGTCTAAGTTGGACTTAAATAGGGAAATGAAGAAATTCTGCTTCACATAGATTGGGAGCCTGTTCCAGAGGATGAGAATTCTCTGGGAAACTCATCTGTCTCTCCAACATGTCCTACTTATGTTGCAAGTAAAATGTAGGTCTTTTGATCTAGTAGTTCTGATGCTTTGTTTTGCAGATGTGAAAAAGTGTCATCAAAACAGGGTCCAGAGATGTCATGTATGCCAGGCAAAGATCACTTCTTAGAAGTCTGTATGAAAAGGAGTAAAGAGACAGTGCTTTGAGGTAATCAGTGCAGTACATTGTGTTTACTTCCTGTAGTCATTTTGTAAGGAATCTTTGCAGGCATTCCAGTTGATGTATGTGTCTGGTCATACCAAAGGGAGGATTATACTCTATGACAGGTGTGATGAGGGCAGAGCACAGTGGTGTGATGACCTGCCTGGACCTGAGTCCATGCCCTTACTTAGAAGGATTTTTACCTTAGTTATGTTGGTCAAAGGCTAGGTTACTATCTACTTATTTAAGCAGAATTAAAATAAAAGCTTTTTTCTCTCTTTCCTTTTGGATGAAATGCTTGTTACTCACAGTTCAGGACTTTTCACTCCTCTGCAAGTCTTGCATAAAAGACATTGGATGGGGTAGCAACATACTAAATATGGCAGGTTAGTTAGGGAGGGATCCGATATAATAAAGTCAATATTGAAGCTCTTTCTGAAACTAAAAAGCTCTACTTGAATCAAGATTATATCACCCCAGATTGAACTGAGGCCAACAATCCCTGGCTTTGGAGAAAATGCCTTATCCATTTTCTAAGTAATTTACTGCATCACTCCATAGCAGGAAACATCTTTACAGAAAACACTCAGAGGATATACTCGAATGAGTCCATCTCTTGCCTCGATGGAAACAATATTTAGTGGTAGAAAGTGAACAATGATGGCTTGATGAGATTGTGTGTTAGGAAAAGCAAAGTCCATATCTGGGTTATTTCTACACAGAATATAAGGGCTAAAACTACCATGAAACTATAAGGCTAAGCTTCTTAAGATTCTCACAGATCAATAGCCTAATAAGTACCTATGAGTCAAAGATCCTCACAGACCAATAGCCTAGTAAGTACAAAGGAACCTATGAGAAGCACACATTATGTTCATGCACATACTGACATGCACACCCTTACAAAACAAATACATTTTATGTTTCGTGCCCATGGGGTTTCTTAAAATTAACTATTTTACTGTAACTTATCTTAAAATAAGTGGCAAAATAACACTTTTTGTAACAATCTTGTATACTTTATTTTTTTCATGTTTAATTTAAATTTAGTTGAACTCAACTTAACAGGTTTCACATTTGACAGAAAGACTGTAAGTGGAGATCTTAGCCAGGTGAATTAAACAGATATGAACACATATGAACAGGAAGGGGGCATCTGCCTTCATTTAAATATTCATTACCCAGAAAGCAACCAGCATCAAATGAATTTGGGCAGTGCTGCAAATATGTGTGTGTGTGTGTGTGGGGGGGGGGGTGACATTAGCTCTTTTTAACTAGTATGTTTTTGAAGATACTCAACAATATTTTGGAATACAGCTGCATGATATAATAACCTTTTCTCAGATGAAGTACTGTCAGTACTAGGTACTAATCTGACATGTACAGCCAATGTCTTAGAATGTGCTGATTTTTAAAATCGTTTTTATTTGAAACATTTTTGAAATTTTAAGAAAACACTTTAGCAACTTTCACAATACATTTTGAGAGAAAGTATGCATGAACAAACCAGCCAGACAGTTTGTGTATATTAAAAACAATACAAAAACTTTAATGAAAGTAAAACAACAAACACAGGATAAGTGCTTTCGCACCTTAACTGGCTGATTCCTCGATCCAATAAAGTACAGAAATAAAATCACATTGAAGTACTAATGCCTTAAACCTCATGATCACAATAACGGTTTTAAAGGTACAGAATCGTTGAGACCCTTTCCTGTAGTTCCCTGTAAAATAAATATACATTTAATTTCCAAACATTCCGCAGATGGTCTTATATCCCCACCCACCCCTTAGACTAATTCTATCAAGTTCTAATGCCATACACTTAAAACAATGATCACAACCAGCTTCAAGAATGTGTTTGGCTAATGTGTTCTTTCTTTCATCTTTATGCATACTGTATACATGTTCCTTAATTCCGTCTCTAAAACAATGATTGGTTTTACCCACATAAAAAGATTGGCAGACCTCACATAATGCTAAATAAACTAAATTAACTGTACTACAATCCGCATAGAAATTAAACTCAAAAACGCATCTTATATCAGGATGCTGAAACTGGCTATCGGCTCTGACATACTTACATACATTACATCCCCTACATGGGAAAATCCAAGTGCTACTATAAGTTATCCTTCGAGAAACATTGGCATTACTGCAAACTGACTTGCGTATAACATAACATTCTCCTAATGGATCTGCCATTCTTAAAACTAAAATGGGGTAGATCACCCAGTAGTTGTTTACACTTATCATCTGACATTAATACTCTCCAGTGTTTTTTAATGATATCACATACTCGGGGAGTGCCTACTGTGTGGAGTCAGTATATCCCCCCCGCGGTTGGGTGGGCGTTCGAAAGACATGCGTAAATGGGTGTGCCTTCGTTGAAGGTTGAACATCGAGCTGGCACCTCTGCGTTCATGAAAATCTACTGCCAATCATTGACCGACCAGAGTTCCGCTGTGGTGACCCCTAACAGGGAAAAGCCGAAAGACAAACAACAACAACATACTGGTTAAGTATAATTAGAATAAGTCAAACACATTCTTACATTATTATTCATCACATTATGAGTAGAGGTTGCAGTCACTTCACCCTCAGAAAAAAATGGTTTTGCTCTAGTAACCCTATACATTATAGCTTAATTCTCTGCCATATAAATATCAATGTGCCCATAACCTCTCTCCTTAAAACCATTTGTTAGCAATATGTAAGTATGTCAGATGTGATAACCAGTTTTAGCATCCTGATACAAGACGTGTTTTTGAGTTTAATTCTATGCGGATTGTAGTACAGTTAACTTAGTTCATTTAGCATTATGTGAGGTCTGCCAATCTTTTTTATGTGGTTAAAACTAATTATTGTCTTCGAGACCGAATTAAGGAACATCTGTACAGTATGCATAAAGATGATAGAACAAATGCATTAGCCAACACACATTCTTGAAGCTGAGTTTATGGCATTAGAACTTGCTATAATTAGTCTAAGGGATGGGGATATAAGAACATCTATGGAATGTTTAGAAATAAATGTATATTTATTTTACAGGCAATTAGAGGAAAGGGACTCAATGATTCTGTACCTTTAAAACCGGCATTGCGATCACAAGGTTTAAGGCGTTAGTACTTAAGTGTGATTTTATTTCTATACTTTATTGGATCTGAGGATTTACCGTTAAGGTGCGAAAACGCTTATCCTGTGTTTTTTTTTATCTTTATTAAAGTTTTTGTATTGTTTTTTAACACCGACAGCCTGGTTGGTTTGTTCATGCATACTTTACTAATTATTCAGTATACTGGCTACTGCTCCATTCGTTTTTGCCTTTCATACATTTACAGAATCTTGCATGCTTGTAAGTGATTAATGGCAGTGCCTTGGAAGTCATTTCATGTAATTAATTCAATATTTGACCATTTTATTGTAATGTAAAGCTTTATTAAGATGAAGATCACCACTAACATTTTTATTGATGACCAGTCTAATGCTTTTGATGGAATATGCAGGCTAGCAACGTTCCATGTTAAAATATTTTATTTATATCTCACTTTTTGTTCATTATGTGTTCTAGGTAAAACCATAATTGCTTTACAGGTGGACAGTGCCATGTGATATTTAGTAGGTCCTCTTTTGCTTCTAAACATATAACTGGGGTGAGGTATTCTTGTAAAATTTTGCTTTTTTGCTGGGATATGATAGGCATTGTATAGGGTCAAAATATGTTTAGAATAGTGTTTTCATTGGGGTAAATTTATGATTAAAGATCCATATTTTCATTAATTTTGTTTCTAAGTCTTTTGTATTATTGTCATCATGCCTGAACCGTATGTCAAAAGAAAGTTGCCTTAAAATTTACTTTGATTATAATTCTGTAAGTATTGGCTATAGGTTTATTTCCCTGTAAGTAGACTTTTAAAACTGATTATCTTAACTGAATCATAAGATTGTGTCTTATGTTCTTTCAAAACAAGATTTAATGACTGATTCAAGATTGGCAAGTAGCCCTTTGGTAAACCTAGTTTTATTCTTAGTTGTTCTATTGAGATGCGTTTTCAGAGATTATGTCCCACATTGCTAAGTTTTTAATTAAAGGTAATCTGGATAAATGCAGCAAGGTCAAAAAAGTGTTGCTATGTCACAAAGACCAAGAGTTTTGATTCATTTTTGAAAATATATGGTGTTAGATTTGTAATTGGTTTATGTACTTTACATTTTTTAATGTTAGACTATCTAAATAAGAAAGGGCTTGCATACTGAAATTTAAGTTCTTTTTACATCAGTTTGACCATATGTTAACCCAGAGTGGGGACCAAGATTTGTCTTTAGTATCATAACCAATGATTTTTAAAAGTCTGCTAGAGATAATAATTAAGTAGTATGAATATAATTCAGGTAGGGAATACCACTTTGTGTTCTTGGAACTACAAGTTCACGATAATTTATTTTCAGAGATTTTGGGGACCAGATAGAGTTATTTAATGAAGTGGTAAATTCTTTAAAAAGTTTATTTAATACAATATAGAAAGGTGAGGTTAGGCAAAAAAAAAAAAAAAAAAAAAAACAGCTTGTTAATTTTGACTATCTCCATTCTAAAGAGAAAGAATGCCAGCCCTACTCCACATGAATAAGCATGAACTAACATTTGTTCTCTCCCTCTATATTCTCCCCGGAGAAAATATCTCATCCTTTGAGCAAATTCTCTCATGGGTGTCCTCCAACATTAACCATGAAACCATAATACTGGGTGATGTTAACATAAACTGGGACATGATACAATCCCCCACCAACTCTCTCAATATTAACTAATACAAATTTGCACAACTAATCAACTCCATCACCAGACCAGCTAAGAACTTCACTACTGAAGTATAATAGACTGGATTCTGGTATCCCATCCTCACTATATCTCAGACAGTGGTATTCTCCCAGACCCACTCGCAGACAATGTCCCCACCTTCGCCCATCACCTCCCCTCCTCTATGCAACTAACCCACTCCTACACCTCTACTCGCAGCTTAAAAAACTTCAATCCCGAAACTTTCACCAACACTCCTAGGACAATCATACACCCTTTATCTACCTCACTATCCATATTAACCCACCCACAACTATTCTCTTCCTATAACACTTTTACCCGCCTTATATAATTTTCATGTAAACTTAAAAGCAAACCATACCCTAGTAATTACAATGACTACAGCTAAAATACTAATGCTATTATCCTTACTACTCCTGCTATTTATTCCTTATCAACTAAGCTCCAATGAATATGTACATTATCTAGAATTTCAATACCCAAAATCTCAAACATCCACCAACCTAGCATTTATAAGTTCAACCACTATATAACTACACTCTCTCCTAATTCTTCACCCCCCCCCCAAATACCACCACCCTACTAAATACAGCTGCATTAGCTCAAAAAATAAAGGCTACAAAAACTTATAAACAAATTCCTGAGACTCATAAGTAACTTGAAAATTAACCTTATGAGGGACGGTGACATCCACCCTAACCCTTGCCCATCCACAACAGTAGACCCACGCTCACTGTCTAACAATCCAGTGTGCACTGCCAGACTGCCAGATAGATAGTCTCCCAAACTAATTTCTGGCCTGCCATCTTAACATCAGAAGCCTAAATAACAAGATCCATAGCCTACATGGACTCTTAGCTGTTCACTCCCCTGATATCCTCTGCCTCACTGAAACCTGGCTAAAACCAATAACCAAAGATAATGAATAACCCCCCCTCAGTACAACATTCTTAGACTGGATCGGACCTCAAGGAAGGGTGGCGGGGTAGCTGTGCTTTACAAGTCTACCCTAACAATAACAATTGACACCCAACAATCACGCCAGTTTAGCAATGCATAAATTCTCATCACCAAACTACAAATAAATAAAAATAAGTGTAGATACATTGTCTGCATTTATATACCACCTGGTAAGAATGTCAATACTCTAGAATAAACATCCTACATTGGCTATCTTGAAACACTCCCCAGGAAACCATTGTCTTAGGTGACTTTAACTTTGATTGGAACACCTGTTCCTCTGAATCTCCCTCTACCCATATAAACCTCCATGGGTTTACTCAGATCATTTCCACCTCCACTAGATTCAACAAAAACAGAGCCAAATATACTATCCTTGATTGGATACTTATCAACAGCCACCCTCAAATGTACAAGCCAGGAACACTACCTGATGAACTAAGTGATCACTGCCTTACCTATATTATTAGGCTCAAAGCCGACATTCCCCATCAGCTCACCTATAAAACAATCAGAAATGTCAGGAACTTTAACCTCGACAACTTCCAAAAATAATTCAAAGCATGTAACTGGACTATTTTGAAACCACTTCCATTACAGGAAGCAGTAGATTACTTCAATACTAGATTCCTGGCTATCCTTAACCTACATGCTCCTACCCGCACCATTCATGTAAAAACAAAAGTTGCACCATGGCTATCCAAAGATGCTAAATCCAAAATTATACTAAGAAATAACGCCTGGGCCGGGTGGCACATTACCAAAGCCCCACTGGACCAAGTCAGATACCAGCAGTTAAGGAATGAGACTAAAAAAATCTATCATCCTAGACAAAAAAAATCACTACACCCTCCTACAACAAAAATACCAACAAAAACCTCAAATGTTCTGGGCTGGTATTAACCGTCTTCTCCACCCAGGCCATTCCACCACTCCTACCCCATCAGCTGCCCTTGATAAATCTCCTGTAGAAATCATGAATACTTTCAATTCCTTCTTTATCGAAACTATCCAGTCTCTAGCTAGCCATCTCACTCCCACAGACTCAAACTCCAGCACTGTGATCCACCCAATGCCCAACACACCTTTACATTCCAACCCGTACCTATTAACTTAATCCGGACCTTATTTAAAAAGCTAAAACCTCCTACACTAGCTGCTGACCACCTCCCAGCTGATTATCTTCAAAAAAGTGCAGGCGCCATAGCACTCCCCACTTCTATCCTGATTAATAGATTCTCTGAGGGAGCCATCCTATCAATATGGAAAATTTCACATGTAATACCTCCCCATAAAGGAGGTAGATCCACAGAGCTATCTAACTTTAGACCTATAGCCATTTTTTCACCACTAGCTAAAATCATGGAAAGATGCATCCACAAACAAATCATGCACTTTCTTATTCAAAACAAACAGCTCGCTGAATCTCAGCATGGCTTCAGGGCATTCCACAGTACCACCACTGCTCTCCTCTCTTTTTCTAATGTCATCAGTCTTAATCATGACAACAACAAACTATCCTCAGCACTCTTCCTAGATCCTTCAGAGGCCTTCGACATGGTCAACCATCAGCTACTGCTCAATACCCTGCAATCCATCGGGTTAGCCCATCAGGCAATACAATGGTTTCACTCCTACCTAAATGGTAGACAGCAGGCTGTCTTATGGCAGAACAAGCTGTCATCCCAATTCCCTCTAACACTAGGAGTCCCACAGGGCTCCATACTAGATCCCCTTCTTTTTTCAGTCTTTATCAATGATCTACACACAACCATCCCAAGAGCCACTTGCATCCAATATGCAGATGACTCAGCACTGATATGCTCTGCCTCCTCTCCAACACAGTTATTGTCCCTAACACAGACCACTTTCAGCACCGTAGAAACCTGGCTAGCTAATCGCCGCCTGTTTCCAAATCCTAACAAAACCAAGCTGCTACTTTTCTCCCCTAACTGTAGGATTTATCCTCCATCCTTCAATATTAAATCTAGTAACGACACCATTATCTCCCCAAATTACCACACTAAGCTTCTAGATGTAATAATCGACAACAACCTTAAATTTGATATTCATGTAAATTACACTATTAAGTCTGTCAACAAAAAACTTGGCTCCCTGTACAGAGCCAAACCTTTCCTCACCCCTCTTGCTATGGCAGCTATTGCAAGATCCCACCTCCTCTCTACCCTTATGTATGCCTCCCCTGTACTCACCAACCTATCCAAAACCGATCTCAATAAATTATCAGGCTGTTACAAGCATATAGCCAGATTCGCTACTGGCATGACTTTTAGGACTCATCATTGCCAGAACTTAAAAGCTCTAGGATGGCTAGAATTTCCTACCCTTCTGCAGTTCAACCAGCTTATAGTAGCGCATAAAATACTCCACCAACCGGAAAATACCCCTGCCCTTAAAAATATTCTCACCTCCCATAGTGACCCAGGCCACTACATTCATCTCATAAACTAATGATACTGACCCAAAAATCTACCAACTCTGCAGGGGATGCTCTGTTTGCCAACTCAATTGGTAAAACCTGGAATCTACTCTCTACTGCTATTACCAAGGAAACCTCACTACCCCTATTTAAAAGACACCTCAAAAACTACCTCATATCACATTGGGTGTGCCCTTGTTCTAAACCTGATTAACAACTCCACTAAATCATGTTTTGCCAAAATGCTGTTTAGCTAATTTCCCATGCCTCATATCATATGTATGTCTGCACATTGTGAATTATGATATCTGCTTCTATCCTTTGTTTATATTTTGATATGTTTCCTGAGTTTAAAACTCAGTTATGTATGTACTGTCTCTGTTCTGTTTTGTTATGTGGAGCTTTTCTCCCCGGGCCACCACTGAAAATGGACATGTATCCAGTCGGACTATTCTAGTCAACAAATGTAAAATAAAATAAATAAATAACACACTAAACAACACCAACTGGAACCCATTAAAAACCCTTCCTTTAGGAAAATGCTCTTTCCTACTTCAACACCACTTTCATAGATCTACTCGACTTATTTGCTCCACTAAAAACTAAATGTATAAAAAGTAACTTCATACCCTGGCTAACCAAAAACACTTTAGGCACCATGCGTCTACGTGACAAAGCCTGGACACGATACCACAAAAATAAAACCCCTATCACCCTCAATGAATATAAAACATTACGAAACAAAGTAAAAAAACTTATAGCCTCTGACCGCAAAGTATATTTCACTACCCTCCAAACTAACCACAATACCAATCCTAAGTTATTTTGGAAAGGAATTTCATCTCTCTCAACCCCAGTAAAACAATAAACCTTAGCCCCAACCCAGATGCAACCGACCTGGACTTAGCTACCCAATTTAATTCCTTTTTCATTGACTCCATCAGCAAACTAACATCGTCCTTCACCAACAATTCAGTAGCTTCTCATCAATCCATACCCACCCCTATCTCCCCTAACAAACCCTGTCCTCAACCACCACCTTTCTCCTTCAGACCTATCTCCACATCTAATGTAAAAAAACTTCTCCTAAAATTAAACCCTGGATCCAATGCCCCTGATGAAATCCCCTCCTACTTCATAAAAATAGCTGCAGAAGAAATAGCCTTCCCTGTTAGTATACTAATTAATCAGTCCATCATAGAATGCCAGGTCCCCTAACTCTGGAAAAAAGCCTTTATCATTCCCCTGCACAAAGGCAGCAGTAATAATAATATTACTAACTTCTGCCCCATCGCCATCCTATCCCCTATTTCTAATCTTCTTGAAAAGTGTGTACACCAACAACTCTTACCTATCTTATTAACAATCACCTTCTTACCCCCACACAACATGGCTTTAGACCAGGTCATAGTACCTCCACTGCCCTTCTCTCCTTTCTAGAAACAATCAACAAAGCCCATGATTCTGGTCACTTCATATCCACTCTTCTCCTCGACCTCTCTAAGGCTTTTGACACCATTTCGCACAACCTGCTTCTAACCAAACTTTCTAAACTTAACCTATCCCCTTCCTCTACCCAGTGGTTCTCAAGCTATCTCACAAACAGGCAACAAGTAGTTAAATGGAAAAAAGCTATCTCACCCTTCCTTAATACATCCACAGGCGTCCCCCAAGGTTCCATTCTAGGTCCCCTGCTATTTAACATATTTATAAACGATTTTTACCAAGCCATCCCAAACTCTACCCTCGTCCAATATGCAGATGATTCAACTATAATTTCTTCCTTCCCATCTATCATAACTGTTAACAATCTTACACAACCTGCATTCTCTTCTACTGAGCAGTGGATGTTAGACAACTATCTGGCCCTCAATGCAACCAAAACAAAACTTATGCTATTCAATGCCTCCACAACCTCTTCCATAGATCAACAATCCTTCATAATCACTAGCAAAAATAATACTCCCCTAGAAGTGGTCTCTGAAGCAAAATTACTAGGAATAACCATTGATGATCAATTAAAATTTGACAAGCATCTACATGTAAATATAAAAAAAAACTCATAAAAAACTCGGTATGCTTTACGGTCACAGTCACTTTATCTCTCCCTCCACCAGGATTACACTAGCCAATACATACCTTATCCCTTCCCTTTCATATGTTGCAACTATCCTCACCAACCTACAATCTTCCCTCAAAACAAAACTCTCATCTTGTTATAACAAAATATCTAAGTTCGCTGCAGGTCACAGAGCCTCTTCCCACCACTGCAATTCCCTCCACCAATTAGTTTGGCTAGAGTTACCTAACTTACTAAGTTATACCCAACTCATCCAAGTACATAAACTCATTCATCTCTCCGCCCCTCACTAGCAAACACCTTTGAAATGTACAAACCAGACCGACTCCTGAGATTCAATTCCCAAAACCTTATTAAACTACACAAACCCACATGTCCATCTGGGAATCACCTGATGTCCTTCTCTCTAGCTCGCCTTTGGAACTCTCTTCCTTCTCCTATCCACACCACTAGCAGTCTCTCCTTGTTTAAAACCCCACTGCACTCACACCTTACTTTACAATGGAAATGCTCATGCTCCCATCCTACTTAATCCTAACTACACTTTCTTGTCAGATTTTCTTACTCACTTATCTACCACTGCCTCCCATAATCCTCCATCACTACAGATGTATATGACCATCGACTAAATGTACCTGATATAATTCAGAAAAAGAAAAAAAATATATTTTACTTTTCTACTTACTTAATTTATGCAATTTTTGTATTCAAAATGTCTTTGATTTGTTCTTTACTTACACAGAAATGTTTATGATTTGTTCTTTTCTAACACTATAAATTTTAACTGAAATGTATACCACAGATTTCTACTTTGTGTATTATGTATTTGTATTTTTCTGGAGCTTTTCTCCCCAGGACTCCATTGAAAACAGGCTCTTTGTGGCCCAATGGACTATCCTGAAAAACAAATGTCATATAAGTATAAACATATATATATATATATATATATATATATATGGAAATTAGCTTATCCCATCTTTCTAAATCTTTTTTTATATATAATTCCACATTTGTAGGATGTTGTATGTTGTTTTAGGGCATATTTTTATATTTTTTTATTAAATTGTATTCCTAAATATTTTAATAAGGTACTTAATGTCATACTGTTAAGAGTAGAAGGTGGGATACATTTATAATTCAGAATCAGGGGAAATGTTAGTAATTTGTTTAGATTAATTTTTTATAATTTACAGAATTGATTTATATTATTTATTATTTTATCTAGTCTGCCTTGTGGTTAGAGAAATAAATATTTAAGTCATCTGCATATGCACTTAGTGGTATTTTAATTTTATTTATTTGTGGAGTATTTATCCATGACTTGTGGACCACAGAGAGTTATAGAGGTTCAATATGCATATTAAAGAAATAGGGTGAGAGACAGCATTCCTGTCTTACTCCATTGCTTAGTAAGATGAGTTTTGAAACAGAGTCATTTATTATTAATTGAGTGGTAGCTCCCTTATATATTGATTTTATAGAGTGACTAAATGAATCAGGAAAAACAAATTTAGAGAATATCTTAAATATATTAAACTCTTATGGAATCTACAATTTACTGTACAATATAATACACATTCATGAAAAGGTGAAGGCCAGTAACTGTCCAAGTCTAAACTTTTAAATCTTGAGAGATGATTTCAATGAAGCTATGGAGGAAACTGGTTGTGGGGGAGGTGAGAGTATTCATGGACCAGGACTTTTCTTCTGAAACACAGAGAAAGAGGAGTGCTTTTGCCCCAGCCATTAGACTGTGTAAAGAGCTGGGGATCAGATGCAGGAAGATATACCCAGCAGCACTGAGGATTTTTATGCAAAGGTCAGTGAGATCTTTCTTGAGCACAAAGGAGGCAACTGCCATGCTGCAGAAGCTGGCAAAATATACAGTAGGTCAAGTAGAGAAGGAGTCTCAACAAGGATTAGAACAAGGAGAAAAAAGACCATCTCAGCAGAAATGTGGAACAGGAAAGAGACTTTTTCCCTATGCTTCATAAACAGCAATGAATGACAGAAGAGGTGGAACTGATCAAGAAATCAGGCTAAATGTGGCTGAGAGGTCAAAAAGGTGGATATACCAATTGTTTCTATGCTGGAATGGTGAAGAATGTATAAGGACTAATATGAGTATGTGGAGAAAGACTGCCAAAAAGCAGATAGGTTTGACATTCAAGACTTTCTCTTTGTACAGTTTAAGCAAAAAGTTCATAGCAGTGATTTCTTTTCTTTAAAAGAAAATGACACTTAGGCGGACTGCATGAATATGTGACAGTGAACTGCCATATCGGTGGACAATTTGCATATTTCATTATTGTGTTTAAGAATGTTGAGTTTGTCTTACAAGAAAAAAAAAACAGTAGAAAACAGCTCAATAAGTTTATTGAGTGATACACAATTTTAACTGTTTAGTGGTTCTTGATGAGAAACTGTTCAATGCCATTATATTTTTCTTTAAAACACATGAAATTTTATAAATGTTTATTTTGATTAATGCTGAAAAAAATATAACATTAACAGTGTCATGGAGTACTAACTACTATGAATCCCACTTTTTTGTGGCTGATAAAAAGCGTGGGGTATGATCTTTTGAATGTGACTCTTAGAACCCAGTCTTTTTCACCTTGGTCAGCGAATGGATGGAGCCTGCTTTTATAAGGCTATAGGTGACACCAGTTATTGTATATGTGTAATTACTATTTTTTTTAATGGAATAGGAATATTTTTGGCAAAGACTTTTGTAGGGCCCACTTTTACAGAGCATGATGGTGTTTACAGATGTCATATCTTTATTTTGTATGCATTCATAGAGCAGGACATGAACAAAAACTATGGCTAAAACAATATAAATGTGTGACACTTTCAATCTCTGAACTACAGAGCTTCTTCAGATACTTGTTAAACCTAATAAAGTGTCAAAGATCACATCTTTTGTGAAAACTGAAAGCAGAAACATCACAAATTTCAATTGCTAACAAAAACAGCATTTGAAATGACAGACTCACACATAATATAATTAAACCGTACGGATTACTAGAGTGAAGCAGGAGCAAAATCTAGATTGATAATTTATTACAAGAGTTCATAGTGGGAAAATGCAAAATAGGAATCAAAGTCTTGAGTGCGAAGTTACTGTCAAGGACTAGATACAGAGATCTAGTCCCAATCCTAGGTGGTTGGTCAGTTGATTCATCTTTGGTGGACATGGAACTCCTATGCCCAAGTGCCACTGTGTGTCAAATGTCACTGGTTTTCTGCCACCTGTGTCCTTCTCTTTATAACAGCTGTGCTTTTTCTAATGATCTCTGGCCAAAAAGGACTATAAACCTTTTGTGCCCTCAGGATAAAGACCTGGTGAAGGTGTGGTTTGATCTGCAACAAAAAGGTCTTTGTTGATTGGCAGGAATTAGAATGAGGTTAAGATAGCTGTAATCAAAGTGGCTGTTTAGGAAATTGATCCTAGTATTTGTGACATCTATCCAGATATTTCAGTCAGTAGTACAGTCTGTGGTTACATTTCCTTAATTCTAGCACACTTTTGATGGATCAGGTGATATTGAACCCAAATTTGCTGCATGCATTCAAGTGAATTTACCACTCCAGCTCTTTTTTCTCAAATGGGGCATTCTTGTTCCCTTGACTGGGGTAAGTTTACACAGTTAATGATATGGAACTTAAAAGAGCTAGCCAGTTCTCTACATGCTATGCTTGGCTAGTTCTCTTAATTTTACACCCGATGTCTGAAAGGTGCTGGGTAATACATATTTTGATTTTTTAATAGTGTTGTCACATTAAAGCTGTTGAATAAGTGCATTGTGCCATGTGGACAACCACTTTAGTATTACAGTCACTTCTGCTCTGGCCATAGTATGTTTGACAAGTGCTAGTGTAGGTAAAGTAGTCAGTTTAGCACATATACCTGCAAAAACTGCAAGTGTGGGCTTTGCAAGCATAAGAGCCATTCATTTCTGAATCAGTGTTCAGGTGTTTAAGATTCAAGATAATCCCTGATACTCTTATCTTTTGAATGTAATCTGTTGTTTTGGTTCCAATATTTTAGCAATCTGTTTGTTGCTATCTATTAAGACCTAGTTGACTTTCATTACTTTGCAGATTTCTTTGTGATCTGAAGCAAACAAGATAGCCATACTCCTTTTTCTGACCTTGGTGTCTGGATCTACATGGAATTTCTAAACCCATTGTCCATCCTGCTGAGAGATTCAAGGATGTGTGACTCATCTGTTGCTGTGAGGTCTTTATAGGATCCAGTATATTGTTCAAGAACATGCTCTTGAAGCCTCTCACCAGGAATCTCTTTTTAAAATAATTAAGATTCTTCAAGAAATCATCTAGTTCTTTTGAACCCCTGGTAATTGTCATTCCTTGCGACTTGATCTCATTCTGTTTTGTGATATCGGGATGTATGCTGGAGGTATGTAGCAGGAGGTTTATTCTAATGGCTTTCTGGAACAACTTGTTCAAGAGGGACCCATCCAAGGCACTTTTCCTGACTGAATGATCTAGAAGGTCCACTTTTTCGTTACTGCGATTGGTGGTAAAGTTTTAAAAATTCTGCTTAAATCTCTAATAAAGTTATAAATGCCCTTAAGTTCCTCCTCTTCCCCTTTCCATATGATAAACATATTGTCTCTGAAATGTCAAAATTCAACAATATAGCACAAACATAATTTTTGCAGGATGGCAAGCCCCACTGCACCCCCATATTCCCTGCTAATTACATATACCAACTCTAAGATCACACTACAGTGGGGAAAAGGGCATTTTCCTGATCCTCACAGTACCACAATCTTAGTACAATGCATTTGACTTTTTGAAAGGTTGATCATATGGTATCAACCATGTGAAGTGAGACATTTTCAAAAGTCGATCAAGTAAAATAGACCCAAGAAAAACACAAGCAGTAGGCATAAATAAGGAGGAGAAAGAAGCAGGGAAGGAAGATAAGGAAAGGATGTGGAAAAGGGACATAAAATACTTAAGAAACGGTGTTAGACACAGTACAAAAAGTCCCTTAGGGTTACATATGAGAAAATATATGACAATATCAGGACACAGTTACAAATGTAGAAATCCATAAAAGAGGAAATAGACCAATAATACATGTATTACAGATGTATATAATTCCATAATTTATATACACGTTAGGCATTCTGGAAGTTACCAGGACGGATCTTTTGAAGAAGTTAAAACAAGCATGTAGAGATTATGTTGAGGTGGAGGAAAACAAAAGTGGCAAGGGAATCCATTAAGAAAGGTTGGGGCCTGAGACCTAAAGATAGAGTTACAGGCTTTTATAGTAGCAAATGTGTTAAGACTGGTGGATCAGGAATATACAGAGAACAAAACATGCAATCACAACATCAAGGCTTTAATGATAAAGCTTCCAGATAAAATCCTTCACCAGTACAAAAAGTTAAAGTCAAGGACACATTTAAATACAAATCATATCAAGATAGATTTTGCATCTAAATGCTGACCACCCCCCTGGTGTAAATAAAACAGTTTCTTTAAAACCTATCTTGAGATTTAAACAAATGTGTTTAAAATAATTATTGATGGATAATTGTTGTTGAATTTTCCTTGGCTATGTATTATCATGTGATGTGTTTTATGGTTTGTATTATTTGTTCTTTAGTTTGCTGTTTTACGTGTTTCTACTTTATCACATTCTGTAGCTGGTGTTTTAGATCAGGAACATACAGCAGAGAGGAAGGGAATGAAAAGAAACAAAAAAGAAAGTTGTAGGTTATGAGATAATATAAGGGATATATTGTTGAAAACTACAGGAAGGGAATTGCAACTACCATGGATGAGGGAGGCTCAAAAGATATTTGCAGCACAATGACAAAAACCTGAGTTAACAAAGTGGAGAGGAAGGTTGACATCTGTAGGTGGAAGCAAGCAAGAGGTGGATAAGGAAATGATCATTTAGAAGTGGAGGAGAAAACAAGACAAGGTGAGGTACTGTCCGCAAATTATGGCATGAAACAAACTGAAGGGGTGGGAGGAGACAAAAGAGGAGTTCCACTTAGGTGATAACTTGGAATGATAATATCAAAGACTGAGGATAAGATAGAGAAAAATAAAAAAAGTGAGGAACTTGAAGGAAGAACCAAATATAGTGAAGGAAATTGATATAAGAAGATTAGAAGGAGAGCCTACTAAATGATTACTGAAGACACTGGAAAACTTGATAAAAGCAGAAAGGAGGGTAAAATTGGAAAAACAGTGGAGAAGGTGGGAAGAGGAAGTACACGAACCAAATGAGGAGAGAGAATGGAAGTAAACTACTCAGTGTCTAGAGCACAGAAATTTGAGATATTATTTTGTTATGTATTTATCCTTTGTTGACCAGGTTAGTCCCAGTAGGCTAGTAGCCCCTTTTCAGGGGCGATCCAGTGTGGTATTTATATTACTAGGGGAAATTCGGCCAAGGCATTGGCAAACTTCCTATACTATTTTTGATAGGTTCTGTGAAATCTTTTACATTCACCTGAACTACCACCAACTCGGGCAGATAGGACCTTGATTTAACATCTCATTGAAAGGTGGCACACTTAGGAGTCTAGCACTCCCCTTATGCTGCACTGTAGTGCCAGCAACCCATCGTTCTGGTGTGGGAATAGAACCCACAACCTTCTGCATCAAATGTGAGTGCACAGCCTGTCAAACCACTGACATTGCATATGTCTCCACAAACATATATACAGTAGATATAAAAAGTTTACACACCCCTGTTAAAATGCCAGGTTTTTGTGATATAAAAATGAGACCATAATAAATCATTTCAAAAGTTTTCCCACCTTTAATGTGACCTATAACATGTCCAATTCAATTAAAAAACAAACAAATCTGTTAGGGGGAAAATATAAAAAATAAAAACCATACAATAAGCTGGTTGCATAAGTGTGCACACCCTTAAACTAATACTTTTTTGAAACACTTTGATTTAATTACAACATTCAGTCTTCTTGGGTACACACCTGCCATCAATTAAAGAGACTCTGATTAATCCCAAATAAAGTTCAGCTGTCCTAGCAGGATTTTCCTGACATTTACACAGTTGCCAGCTACAGCAAAAGCCAAGGTTCACAGAGAGCTTATAAAGCATCAAAGGGATCTCATTGTTGAAAGCTATCTGTCATGAGAAGGGTACAAAAAAATTTCCACAGCATTGGATATACCATGGAACACAGTGAATACAGTCATCAAAAAGTGGAGAAGATATGGGACAACAGTAACGTTGCAAAGAACTGGATGTCCCTCCAGAATTGATGAAAAGATAAGACGAAAACTGGTCAGGAAGGCTGCCAAGAGACCTACAGCAACACTGAAGGAGCTGCAGAAATTTCTGGCAAGTACTGGTTGTGTACTACATGTAACAACAATCTCCCATATTCTCCATATGTCTGGACTATGGGGTAGGGTTGCAAAACAGAAGCCTTTTCTTACACAGAAAAACATCCAGGCCTGGCTAAAATTTGCAAAACAATGCATCAAGTCGCCAAAAAGCATGTCAGAAAATGTGTTATGGTCTGATGAGACCAAGGTTGGATGTTTTGGCCACAATTCCAAAAGGTACATTTGGAGCAAAAACAACACTTTGCATCACCAAAAAAATACCATCCCCACTGTGAAGCATGGTGGTGGCAATATCATGCTTTGGGGTTGCTTTTCTTCAGCTGGAACTGGGGCTTTAGTCAAGGTTGAGGGAATTATGAACAGTTCCAAATACCAGTCACTTTTGGCCCAAAACCTTCAGGCATCTGCTAGAAAGCTGAAGATGAAGAGGAATTTCACCTTTCAGCACGACAATGACCCCAAGCATACATCCAAATCAACAAATAAATGGCTTCACCAGAAGAAGAGTAAAGCTTTGGAATGGCCCAGCCAGAGCCCAGACCTAAATCCAATAGAAAATCTGTGGGGTGATCTGAAGAGGGTTGTGCACCAGAGATGCCCTCACAATCTGACAGATTTGGAACTCATTTGCAAGGAAGAGTGGGCAAATATTGCCAAGTCAAGATGTGCCATCCTCCTACCCAAGAAGACTGAATGCTGTAATTAAATCAAAAGGTGCTTCAACAAAGTATTAGTTTAAGGGAGTGTACACACAACAAAGTATTAGTTTAAGGGAGTGCACATTTATGTAATCAGTGTATTGTACATTTTTTATTTTGTATATTTTTCCCCTAACAGATTTGTTTGTTTTTCAATTGAATTGTACAGGTTATAGGTCACATTAAAGGTGGGAAAAGTTTTGAAATGACTTATTGTGGTCTCATTTTTTATATCACAAAAACCTGGCATTTTAACAGGGGTGTGTAAATGTTTTATATCCACTATATGTATGTGTGTGTGTGTGTGTGTGTATATATGTATGTATGTATGTATATGTATATATATATATATATATATATATATATATATATATATATATATATATATTAAACACCTTTATCAAATTATATGCCAAGCTATAATTTACTGTATTAAAATAGGCTGGCCCCGGGGAAAGGTTTATATTAGAAAGGATGAAGTTATTAGTATGTGATCATAAGGTAATTTTTTATACATTTTTTCGATAGTCCACTAGAGGGAGATCTTGACATGTTTATTGTAGTTCTTATGTAAAAATGTGTGATTTTTTTTTTTTTTTTTTTTTTTAAACGTTTTCAACATCTACTATTTCAGATTGCTGAATTGTGTATTTTAATTAATTTATATTTGGACATAGTCATTTTATAACAAGAAAGGGTGGGTTTTTTTATAAAAAATTAAGGACATTTTAATTGGATAATTGCTCGTTTTTTTATTCGTGGCTTGGGTAATATGGGAGGATATAAAACCTTGTTATGCAGTTAGTTATGGTATCTCATGAAGTCTGTGAATTTTAAGATGAAAACACGGTGATTTAAGTTAATGCGTTTATTTTAAACTTGTTCAATAAAGTTATCTGGCAGTACGGATTAGTGGTTCGTTTTTCCTCCCTTGAGTGCTTAATTTTGCTTTGTGGTTCTAAGTTCTGGTTGAAGCACTTGTCCGTACTTTTTTGGAGTTTTGTGGTTTTGGAAGGACATGGAGGGTTAAACCACTATATCGTGTGCTGTCAGTGAGCAGAGGAATGAAATGGGTGAGATACGTGTGATGATAGGCCAGCTAACTCAGCTGGTTGACTTACTCACCGCTATTGAACAGTCTTTGGTTGGACCTGCTTCCGCTTTGAGGTCTAATGCTAATTGTGAAGTGGCGGCAAGGCAGAATGATGAAGAAATGGTTTTAACTGAAGCTAGAGAATGAACACTGAGGGGATTTAATCAGAACAGAGAGGAGTCCGAGTTTTTATAACTCCTAATGTACTCGGTGGTGTGAGAGGTGACCACAGTGATTCGGAAGGTAGTGGTGTGGAGCCGGGACAATATTACACAACAAGACAAGGTGACTGTATTGATATTAATGGAAGTACAATGCATAATGACTTGGATACATGGCTGCAAAATAAGCTTTTATTCACTTTGGATGAACGAGTTATGAACATACAAGTAGTGATACATATGATAATAGTATCAACAAGTTGTATGATGACGTGTACAAATATAAGACATTGAATATAGAAAATATGTATTTTAGGGAATGGTGAATTTAAATATTGTGCTGAAAGGCTTAAAAGTATACAAGTTCCCAAATACAATTGAAGGATCTAATTTTCATAAAGAATTGGTGGGAATATTTGATAGGTGGGGAATGGACTTGATGAAGGCCTTAATTAAGCAAAATGAGAAAGAAATTGACAATTTACTCACTGTAATTGAATCTATTAATGAAACTGTCACACATGACCTGATGTTTGGTATTAGTTCTGAAAAGGAGAAATAATTTAATATAAGGAGAAGGATAGATGAAAAATGTTTAGTCAATGTTAATAGAAAGAAAATAGAGAGAGACTTGGAAGAGTACAGGAATAATATGAGTTACCCTAAGTCTAGGAGTATTAAGAATATGGGTAATGGTTGGTATCAACAAAATGATACATTGACAAAAGACAACCTAGGACCCAATGTTACATCACCTTTTACTAGTGGGGCAGGCAAATACCATGGCGATAGGGATGACCCCTTAGAGTACCCCCCTCTGCAGATCAGTGAGATTAAGAGAAAAAAACTTCCCCCAGTACAATCAAGTATATGGACACAGGGGAAGGGGGAGAGGTCCAACCCAAAGATGTTGATAAGAGATAATGGATATATTCTTAAGGACAATTATAAATACACCTTTAACAAATTTAATATTTTCAACTATAGTGGGATTGATTTAAGTGAAGTACATTTCAACCTACTTTCTAAAGGACTTAAATTCATTCCATGGACAAAATGTAACATCAGTAGAACTATTACTGACCTAAAATTATTTGTACGGAAGGTAAATTTGGAAATCCTAGTTACCTTCAAGGCTACAGGTAACCAAGGTGGAGTACTTAGGAGAAAGACTATCTTTAACCCCCCCATCCCCAATTAAAAAAATTTAAAAGATGGTAGAAAAAGAGTTAAGGAATTAAATTAATAAAAATAAATGTAGGTCCAATCTTACATTTGATGAAAGAATAATTTTGGATGAACTAAGATATAACAAGAACATCAGGGTGATGAAACCGGATAAAGGAGGGGGGAATAGTAGTAATGGACTTTATATATGAGGGAAAAATGTTGGATATGTTGAATGATATAGATAGATATAGTAGAGTTTCTAGAACAAAATAACCATAACATGCAATAAAATTGATTTAAGTCTAAATTACATGATTTTAGAGGGTCTCATGGATTTAAATACATTAAAATATTTGAGAAATGAGAATACAAGGATCCCCTCAGTATATGTGATCCTGAAAATGCATAAAGACGTGATGGAACCACCATTAAGCCTAATAGTATCAAGTGAAGGATCCAAAACAGAACTCCTGGCAAAATACCTTCATTTTAAAATTAAGAAAGTATGGATGGGGGAGAGGGAAATACTCAGGGATTCTTGTTTTTTTTTTTAAATGTGTCACACCAAATTTATTCAATAGAAATATGATTTTTGTAACTATAGACATCATTGATTTGTATTCAGTCATACCTTATAACATATTATAACTTAAGACATAGGCAAACATACATTAATGGAAAAGAAAAACCATATTGACATTTTTTCCCATTTACGTACAATATACATCACATATCTTTTCTTTCCTTGTAACTATCATCAGTCCAACATTAAATACATTGCTGAATACCTTCCTTCCCTGTAACTTCACTCCTCTTCCTCCTCCTGAACATTATTTTGCATGTATTGTTTCCACAATTTCCATTTATTTCTATCTGATTTGCTCCTTCCCTTTTCTAAAGATCCTCCTCCAATTCTTTTTTCTGTTTTACAATATTCAGTTACAGTATTCAAATACAGTTGGTTTAAATTTTGATTTCTATTTTTGAGCAATTGCTTTTTTGGCAGCCAACAGAATTAAACTCAATAAGGCCTTATTACAGGTAAGCAATTCTGATTCCACGTCAAAGTTAAAAAAAATAACTCTGTTAGTTAAAGGCATTGGATCCCCTAATATTTCTGACAAAGTACTCTGTAGGGAATTTTTTAAATCTGTCAACTCATTATACTGCCAAAAAACACATTCCCAGTTATCTCTTTCTTCCCCATCATACCTCCACCATTTGCTATCTACCCGAGGAAAATTCTGTGAAAGTATTTTTGGGGTATAAAAATACCTATGCAAACACTTCCAAGCAAGTATCCTAAACCTTCTGGCTTAATTCCGTACTTGGGAGTGACACACATGTCCCCCCATTGTTTTCCATTCTCTTTGCAATCTTTTCTAACCTCCTCTGATTATTTCTTAGAGTTATCATGCAATATTTTTAAGCGCTACTAATCATCTCCATTTTAACAACAGCTTCTGTTCTAGATTTGACTAAAAACTGTAGCAGAACAGGTATTTCACTCTGAACTCCCCTATCCCTTTCTCTTTGCCTATACTCTGATATCAGTCCCTGATAGGGAAGGCAGTCTCTAACCTGCAGTCCAAACTTCTTCTTGGCCTCAACCCCCTCTATTACCTGTCCCTCCCTAGTTATTTGCTCCCTGTACCCTGGTTCCTTTTCCAGTTTTCTCCAGTAAGTTTCAATCCCCTCTTGCCTATCTTCTGTACCCCTACTAGCAATCATCCCTATTGGCAAAATCTCCTTTGTCCGTTCATTTAGTTAGTTATATAGTTACTGTGTAGCTCTAAAATACCCTGTCAGGTAATTCTAAACCACCTTGGTCCACTGGGGAGGATCAGCTTGTTCCATTTATCTCTTACCGTAATTTCCTCCCAAATATATTCCTTGAACGCTTTATTAATTATTGTCTTCAACTTTTCCTCTGATCGGTAAAAATATGCCTGACCTTTATATAAAACTTAAGGGACTAAAAACATTTTACTGTTTGTATCTTACTACTCATATCCATAAACAAGAGCTTCCAGTTTCTCAGTTTTTGTATAATCTTTTGTTTAGTGTCTTCCCACATATCCTTATCTGATGTAAAAGAAGCCTTTTTAATGTATACTCCCAAATACTTCATCTTATCGTGTCTCCGTAAATGTGGGTATTGTTGAACCAAGTCACAAGTGAGCACATAAAGCAAATTATCTTCATTAATTTTATATTCTGAAAAGACTTAAAACTGTCTCAAAATGTTCTACAACACTGAGATGTTCTTTTCTGGCTTTACCAAGCAAAAAATAATATTACCTGCAAATTTTCTTGATTAGCGTACCAATTATATCCATGAATTTTTGAGTCCCTGATTTTCTTTCACAAAATATTTGAGAGCTATTATTCTTGAAGTGCCAGTACTTCATAAGTATTAAAATCTACAATGAGTTTCACAGTAGGTTGACTGTCACATGATCTTAAAACTCAATAAAACACTTTAAACAAAAATTTTAAAACTGCATTTAGTTCATATAAGAAATATTACTCTTAATGAAAATATATTTTCATTGGCAACAGTAGATGTGAAAGACTTTTTTTGGTTATTTTTCATGAATGCTTCCATCAGACACTTTGTTCTTATGGGACTTTGACACATGAGGATATAGTTATATTTGAAGAATGTATGAATATAGTTTTACACAATAATTTTGTGTATTTTAAGGTGAAGCATTTCAGCAAATTAAGGTGGGTAGCTATGAGGACATCATCTGCCCCAGTATTTGCAAACATCATAATGTGGATATGGGAGAAGCACAAATATTTGACAGTGATTTTTGGCCCATGATAAAGGGATATTTCAGAATTTTGGATAGTATCTTTTTGATTTGGTCAGGATCACAAGAAATGTTTCATGATTGTGTGCAGTATATTAATCACACTGTAGAATTTTGGTCCTTCCCACATACAAAGAATGAGAGAGATAAATAAGTTATTTAGATGTGCTGGTAGGTGATAAAGAATGTTACAAAAGGTATATAAGAGTTTAACATATTGGAAAACATACCTTTTCAAACAGTTATTTCTGCTTTTCAACCTGTCACCCTGTATGGCAGAAAAAGTCTTATGAAGGGTCAGATGGTTAGACTCTCTAAGTTGTTCACTGATTGTAAGACATTTCACTTGGAAATGTGGAATTTGGGAGTTATGTTCCTTGATAGGGGATAACCCTTAAATTATTTAATCCAGTAATAGATGAGGTTATTGAGGCAGAACATACACAGTTTCAGTCCATTGTGAGTAAACCAGAATCCACAGGGTTTGTCAGAAATAAAAGAGGAACAGAAAAAGATTTTTTTTAAGCCATTATTTTTACCTTCGGCCGCAGAGTAAAAGAGATTAAGAGCATGTTAGAGACAAATTTAACTGGGGTATTTGGTTTAATAGGTCTGACTGGCAAACTGGGCAAAACAACGTTTGTTTATAAAAGAAATTCCAACATCTAGGCTATGTTGGAAGGATGTCAAAGAGAAAAGTCAGACCTAAACAGGAGGGGTAAGTTTAAATGTGTGGCTTGTCCCCAACGTAGATTTATTTTTTGACACCATGAACATTACAGTATCCACATATTCCAGAGTGACAGCCTGTGGTGGGAGATACAATTGTGCAACTAAAAGAGTAGTATAGTTGGCAAGTTGTGCAGTGTGACAGGTTTTTTTATGTTGGCAAGATTGAGCGTGCATTAAGGGCGAGGTTTTATGAGCAGTTTGTGTTTTTTGAGAGGCTTTCTGTTTTTGAAAGAGGTGAAAATTGGGAAGAGAAGCTTTAGTACAGAGAGTTACACTGGCAACTGCTGTTTAATGCTGCCCAGTCACCTGGTTTAAATGAACACATTTTAATCAACTGTGTCTTGCAAACAAAAATGGCTAAGTTATAAAAGTTTATTGTTGACAGAAAGTATTTACTTGCACTGCTTATTTAAATTATATAATTTTATAAATACATTTTCATTAAAAGTAATATTTAGCATGTGAAGTGTAATTTTTAACTAAATGCGGTTTTAAAATTGACATTTTTGTTTAGTGCATGTTTATTGGGTTTCAAGATCATGTGACATCAGACAATTTAATACATATGTACAGTTGGTAGTAGATTTTAGTTCTGATGAAGTATAGCATCAAAAAATGATTTGGTAAAAATAAAGCAGTCATTTCTATCCTATTGGAGTCATATTGCAGTGTGTGTTTTGTTTTTTTTTATGTTTGAGTTCACTGTGTGAGTACAGCCGGTCCATTATTTCCTTGTCAATGTCTATAATATAAAAAAAAATGACAAAGAAAAAATAGGACTCCCATGTCTGGGTCCTCTGTTCAAACACATCTTATCAAAGAGTATCCCTCCCACTTTAATTCTTGTCTCTCCTTCATATATCCTCTAATTAACCATATTATTATATCAGAGAATGCAAATGTTTTCATTGTCTTACTCATAAAATCCCAGCTTACTCTTTTGAATGATTTCTCTACATCAAGACTCACCAACAACAGCAGTATTTCCTTCCATTCCATTTCCCTCTGGATCACAATTGGTCTATTAATGTTTGCCTCCCCTCCACAAAACCACATTGATCCATATCTATTAATTTTAGCAACACCTTTATTATTCTTTTAGCTAGTATAGACATAAACACTTTATAATCATGGTTTAAAATTAAGACTGGGACAGAAGGGTCTTTGCTCCTGGGTAATACAGCCACTACAGCTTTCTTACAAGATGCCATTGCTTCCCCTCTTTTTAAAATGCTATTAAACAGAATCTTCCCTATCTTTATCACATTCTTCCCTCTTAGCTTCCAAACTTCCACAGGTATATCATCTGCTTTCTCACCTATTCAGTAAAAGTAAAGCAGATTGATTACACATCACCATTTTTATCTCATCCCCTCCTGTCTTGACTATTAGTTGGTGAGCCTCATCTTCCTCTAATTTTGGCATAATTACGTCTTCCATAAATATTTCCATTTGTGCTTTCTTGGTTTCTACATTCCTTTGGTTTATACACATTTTTATAAAATGTATGAAATATCTCTAACATCTCTAAAGGATCTCTGTTTTTTTTCTTGTCATAGGCTCCCTAAGTTTGGGGAGAACCATTTCTGTATTCTGTTGCCTACGTCACTGTGCTCAATGTTTATGTGCTCTGGAGTTATCAAAAGTAGTTACTTAACTGTCTTTCTAAACTAGTGCATATTATCCAACTACTCCCTTATTTTCTCTTTAGCACTCTGAAGTTGTTCTCTTCTTGTTCTGTGAGATTCTCCTTATTCTGAAATACCTTAACCTTTGTCAGCATCTCTATGTAATTCCTATTACTTCTTAACCATATCTCTCTCTTTATATTTCTACCCTATTTTTTAAATTCACATTTCATTTTATCCCACTCACTAGCTATTTCTTCTGAAAAAAAATTTGTCATCCCTAATAACTCTCAAATAATTTCCACTGTCCATTCCATAAATTTCTGTCTTTTTAACAGGAAGGTGGGAAGCACAAGTGTCTCATTTTTACTTCATTACCCTGTATTTTTATCTTAACATTTATTGGTGCATGATCTGTAATAGTTATTGGATGTGTGCTGAAACTTAAGATTAAATGCACATGTTCCAGTGAAATATAGTTTTGATCCAGTCTAACCTAGTTATTTTACCCTGGATAATAATATGCAAACTCTGTCCAAGTTTCTACTACTGAATTCACATCTTTTATATCAAATATTTTCATAAATGTCTTCAGAAATCTTCCCTCTTATGAAACCTGACAAAGGGGGAGGGGTAGTGATAATGTCAAAGACAGACTACAGCTACAGAATGAATGTGTTATTGTTAGATGAGGAAACTTCACTGAATTATGTCAATATTTCTCATTATAGATTTGATTTGGCCTTGAAAGACTTGGTTGATCAGGGCCAAATAGAACATGATGTATATGAGTTATTGAGTGTCAAACATCCTAGGGTGCCGAATATTTTCGGCATCCCTAAAATACATAAAGATTTATATGACCCTCCAATGAGGCCCATTGTCAGTGTGGCTAGTTCTAAAACCTTTTTTATTGGGAAATACATTGATTTAATGTTGAAAAACGTCCTGAAGGACGAGCAGCATATAGGGGTTAATTCATGGCATTTCTTGAAAAGTTTAAATCAAGTAAATTTTGATTCTCAAGCAAGTTTTCTTACGGCCGATGTTACCAACTTGTTTAACATCATTCCACACTCCATGGGTCTAGATTGGTTTGAAGAATTCTTGTTTGACAGTAATTTGTTCAGTAACAACGAAGTTTCAGTACTAGTTTATTTAATGAAGTTAGTTCTCAAATACAACTTTGTTTTTTTTGAAGGACAATTTTTCTTACAAAAATCTGGGGTGGCCATGGGGGCATGTTGTGCCCCCATGTTTGCCAATATCATCATGTTGATGTGGGAGCAGGAATTTTTGTTGCACTCTTCCTTTAAGGAACAGTGGCATTTTTATTTTCGTTACATTGATGACTTGCTTTTTATTTGGAAGGGTGACTCAAAAAGTGTTGAGGAATTTTTACTTTACATTAACAACACCACATCGTTTCTCAGATTTACACATATGTATAGGGAAAATTAAATCAATTATTTAGATGTTCAACTTAAGAAAGACATGGTTAAGCAGCGTTCCATTAGTAACTTGTTTAGGAAACCAACCTATTCTAACAGTCTTTTACATTATCAGAGTAGTCACCCTGAACATGTGAAAAGAGGGTTAATAAAAGGACACTATGTTCGAATTTCCCGTATGGTGACAAGGGATGATGACTTTGTGTCGCAAAGTAATATAATGAAACAGATGCTTTTAGCACAAGATTACCCTCCAAGTCTTATTGACCCTATTAATCAAGAAGTGAAGAGAAAAAGAGGATGGAACATTTCAACCCCTGTATAATTTAGGAAGGAAATTTGGGGATGTTCCTTTAAACATTAATGGTGAAGAGCAGGGTAAGAGAGAGGGTGGCACATTTAATGCCTTCCATCTTTCTTTTGTGACCAGGTTTTCACAAGACCACAAACAAATACATGACATTCTTAAGAAAAACTGGTATATTTTTCCGAGATGGATGTGGTAGATAAGTTAGGGTCCACACCCCATATAATTTTTGGATAGGTGTCGCCTTAAAGAATTTATGGAATAGGGCAATTCTGTGAATTCTATGGAATATGGTGGTACAAAAAAGTGTGGATTCTGTGCACAATGTTGTATGATTTGTACAGACAAAAGTACTAAAATCAACAACATTCATGTCAAACCTTTAGGTAAGCACAGTTGTACCAGTAGATGAGTAGTTTATGCAGCTTTGTGCAATAACTGTCAAGGATTTTATGTTGGAAAAACTAAAAGATGTTTGAAAGACAGGATTTACGAGCATGTCAGAGACATTAGAAATTGTAACAACAACAATGCCTTGTTCAAACACATTCAAAAGTTCCCTGGACATGCTTTTAGGTTTTTGGTCCTTGAAAAAGTAACACAAGAAATATGTGGGGGTCCCTGGGAAGATTATTTAGAGTTCAGGGAACTTGTTTGGCAAATTAGGCTTAATGCCAACAAGTCTCCTGGACTCAGCAATACATTGAGTCTTAGTAGCTTTTTGAAACTAAAAGCCTATTGGAATTAGATTATGTACCAAAACAGAGAGAATAAAATAGAGGGGGTTTGTTATTATTATTGTCATTACTGTTGGTCAATTTAGGTTTACAGGAGGTTTGCTACTACACATACATATACACATATATATTTATTAATATTTATTTTTGGTACACATTCTTTTTGATATGTATTGCAATGTGTTTATTTTTTTATTTTTAATTCTATTTAGTATTAGAGAGGTAATGATGGTTTTATAAAAGAATTTATATAATAATTTATACAATTGATGGTATACTGTTTTAGATGCATTTTTATGATCATTTATTTATTAATTGGATTGTCACGTGACATGTTTTTTCTATATAAAATGGCTTCAAGTATAATGTATTGTTATTCTGATGAAGTCAGCTGATTGATGCTGACAAAAGCGCTAAATAAATTGAATTTCAAAGTGCTTGGAAAGTTCCTTTCTTGTTCTTTAGAAGTTATCAAAAGTAGCTACTTAACTGTCTTTCTAAACTAGTGCATATTATCCAAATACTCCCTTATTTTCTCTTTAGCACTCTGAAGTTGTTCTCTTCTTGTTCTGCGAGATTCTCCTTATTCTGAAATACCTTAACCTTTGTCAGCCTCTCTAGGTAATTCCTATTACTTCTGAACCATATTTCTCTCTTTATATTTCTACCCTATTTTTTAAATTCACATTTCATTTTATCACACTCACTAGCTATTTCTTCTGAAAAAAATTCTGTCATCCCTAATAACTCTCAAATAATTTCCACTATCAATTCCATAAATTTCTGTCTTTTTAACAGGAATGTGGGAAGCACAAGTGTCTCATTACTTCATTACCCTGTATTTTTATCTTAACTTTTATTGGTGCATGATCTGTAATAGTTATTGGATGTGTGCTAAAGCTTAGGATTAAATGCACTAGTTCCAGTGAAATATAGTTTTGATCCAGTCTAACACAGTTATTTTACCCTGCATACTAATATGCAAACTCTGTCAAGTTTCTACTACTGAATTCACATCTTCTATATCAAATATTTTCATAAATGTCTTCAGAAATCTTCCCTCTTTTGTTATATTTCCCCCTCTAGGTCCTCCAGATACACCCTCACTATTTGCAAATCAAGTTTCATTCCTCACCTATAACTAATATTCCCTGCTGAAAGCTGATTATTTCTTACAAAATGTTCTTGAGCTGCATAATAGTTTTTGATGGAATATAAATACATGCCAGTGTAATCCTTCCCCATGTGCCAATAGCCCCTTAGTACCACAAATCTACCATTATTGTCTTTTTTCCTCATCTATCAGTATTGGAACCCCTCTAGCAATCAGAATTTTTACTTCCCTTTTCCTTTGTCCCTGATAGTCTACTGATTATTCATATTGAAATCCCTTGTCAAATTCAAATGCTCATTTCTATCCAAATTTGTCTCTAGAAGCATTCCAATTTCCACTGTGTATTTCTTAATATAATTCAATAATAATTCCTTTTTGTCTATATGTGTAAGGTCATTTACATTCCAAAATACTATTGATAGAGTAGCCATTATGATAAAAAGCGACTGTATCCACTTTTTATTCATGACAGTTTTTTGAATATATATTTTCAACATTTGTATTACATGCACACTCTAATATTTGGGAAGCTGATCTTTTATACAGTTGTTTCTTCTCATCTCCATTTGAACCTATATCAGATTTCTCAAGACTTTTTAATTTAATGAAAATCCTCAAAAAAAAAAATGTATTTTCAGAACAAGCCCAATCCCCAATTAACTTACAGCAAACATACAAAACTATTTGCATTTTCTCAACAAATGAATTTTAACTCTTGCAATTGATAACTGCATGCACTGGCATAACCTAATTTAAAATTAAGGTTACCCATGCTAAAGTGCATGATACAGCCTGTATTCCCACCAACACCAATTGATGTATTTTCTTTTCCTATTGCTGTTCCCTTCCCAGATATGATCAACAGCTTGTATGCTTTCAGAAGCCATTAACCTTTAGCCCTGATAAAAAGTACACTGGCTATCTTTGAATAAAACTAAATTACACACTGTTCTATTAAATACATTAAAGTATTAAGGCTGCTGGAAAGGCTATGTCTTATTCACTTCCCACAATTTCAAACTTTATTTTCCAGTGAACTGTTTGTTATTATAGCTTTACATTTTGTATTTCCCTCAGTAAAGAGTGCTCAGAACTCTTAAGATTAATTGCTTTCACCTGCAGACAGCTTGTCTCCATGTAAAGTAGTCAGCAATGAGATTAAAACAGCTAACGACTTGCAGATGCATCAAAGAATCTTTGTAAATTTCACTCAGAGCAGAGTTTATAGAATTCTGGCTAACTGCCTTTAGAAGCAGACTTCTTGTTTATCACTGAGAGCATTTGCTAATAGCAGCTATCTTTACAGATGCAAGAAGCTTAGCATTTTCATGGCTTTCTTTTTTTTCTCTTATTTTCAAGCCTAGTTGCTTACAAAAAAACTTGCTTGTAGCTTAAGCCAAGCATATTAATCTAGGCTCACACCCTTGTAAAATAAGGGAAATTATTAACTTAGTTCTACATATATAATATAATCCATATACTTCTATACCCAACCACTACCGCAGCAGCCCTGATCACAGCATTATAATAACTTACAATTGCTTCTCTTCAGCCTTTCTCTTGTTATACTGATAACCTATATTTCCTACAATTAAAAAGGTATGTTTTCTTTAATATCTTTAACATGTAAAACAGTCAAAGAAAAGGCCCTACAGTCATTTAAAATACCCTTGACAGCACATTATACAAAACTGCTTTACAATATAATATACAGTTTATTTTATGAAATGCTTTATGCAAATACCAATAAGAACAAAACTTGTTTTGCTTGCAGTTACTTCTTTTTTCCCCTTTAGTGTCGTTTCAAACATTAAAGATATAATGCAGGGTATATGCTTTACATTCACCCACAGAATTAACAAAGTCAGCAAAAGTCCAGTCTTTTCACAGCCACTTTTATTAGCAAGACATGTTTCACAAATGTGATTGGTGGTTTATAATTTCACATTTATTTACTAATTTCAGTGTTGCTAGACTTTTTCTGATCATCTCCATATCACAACACTAGACTGTAGTTCACATCCAGAGAACTCCTCTTTCTTCTAATCTTTTCTGGGGTTTTTTTCTGTCTCTCAAGCATTTTTCTTTAGAATATTGAAAGCCTTTCTATGAGCTTTATTGCCAGAAGAATGAGGAGTCAAATCCCCTGTTGCTTGTTGGCTCACTTTTTGTTGGATAGACATTTTTTATTTCCTCCTTAGCCTGTTCGTCATCAAAAATTGTATTTGATCCTCTGGGAAAAATATCTGAAGACAGCCGTATATAGAAGCTTGAATGTCACACCTGCCTCATGACACTCACCGATTCTTCTTCTTCTTCTTCTTTCGGCTTTTTCCCAGTTAGGGGTCGCCACAGCGGATCACCTTGTCCGCACATTGAATGGCAGTGGAGTTTTACGGTGTCGAGTTGCCAGCCCGGCGCCCAACCTTCCACAGAAGGCACACTCACATGCACACCTAGGGCCAATTTAGAGTGTCCAATCCACCTGCAGCATGTCTTTGGGATGTGGGAGGAAACCGGAGCACCCGGAGGAAACCCACGCGACCACAGGGAGGACATGCAGACTCCGCACAGAAGGCACCCCAGCTGAGGATCGAACTGGAGAACCTCTTGCTGTGAGGCAGCAATGCTAACCACTGCACCACCGTGGCCGCCCATGACACTCACCGATTACTAGGATAAATTAACTTCTCTTCTGCTAATGTACAGTGAATAATAATTTACCTCAAGCAATCTGCTGTCTGCAGATTTTAATACTTTTCCCTTCTGCCTCATTTTTTTTCTGAATCAACTCTTTCTGCTTGTATGACCTCTGTACTAATATAGGTCTTGGCTGCTTTCTCTTGGCCAGTTTTGGAGCATGAATACAATGTCCCCTTTGAGTTAAATGACCAGGTTTGGAGCATACACTCAATGTCCCTTTTCAATTAGCAAGTCTTACAATGGAACACCAGTCTAGTTGCTTATTTGTGTTTTCATAAAATGAATACAGTCTGTTCTTTCAAGTTTCTCTGGTACAGCAGAAAATCTCAGGTGTTCTCTGGGTGCTCTAACTTTCAATTTTGCTATGTTTTGTAACGGTGCTTCTTGAGAAGCCTCATACACAGTCCACATTTTCTTTATTTCAGACTCTTATTTTTGCAGCTTTATCAGTTCATCTGAATAGCTAAAGTATCTTTTATTTTTTCCAGCTTTTGTTGTTTGAGTTGATATATTCTTTTAATGTTTTGTTTATTTTAATCATGTCTGAGCACATTTGATTTATTTTTTCCTCTAAATTACTAGAAGCCATCACTTGAACCAAAACTATAGCTTGGGCTGCTTTTTACTTAATGGCTGCAGGATCCCTTACAACTCATGTTTTCTTTTCACCTTTTCTGTTTGATTTTCCTTCAGGTTTTCCAAATTTCCTCTTTGCAGTCACTCGAGCAATATAATCACTAGCCAGTAACTGAATTTGACCCAAATAACAGTTCAATGGCACTCTTTTTCTCAGTTTTTGTTTTCACACTGGGAGAGATGAAATTAAGATATTCATGAGTGTGCAGCCATCTTGAAGTTTTGTGGCTAATGCTAGTATTGGTCCTACTTGCTGCATCAGATGAGAAAGAGCCATGATCGATTTTACTTGCCGGCCTTTCCACCATAAATTAGTGCTACCAGTCTTTGCTTGAGGATGTTCCCATATAGGTAATTCCAAACAGTTATGATGTGTTATATGCTTTCTTCATTAGGTTAAATGCTCTATATGCAATTGCTAAGCAATGCTTCATAGGTTCATAGGTTCATACTAGGCTATCTGCCCTAGGGCATTTATAAGCCTAGCCAGAATGTGTTTGGCTTTCGCCACCCATTTTAAATTTATTTTGCTATGCCCTTTTTCAAGGTTAGTATACTGTGCCTCTGTCTAACAGTGACACAGAAGTGATACCCGGGGTAAACCTACGATCTCCCATCCACTCATCAAGATTCCTCTTGAAGAGAGTCAATGAGGGACTCTGCCTAACCTGGACTGGGATTTTAGTCCAGAGTGAAGGGAGCCTCTGGGTTATGAATCTGTCCCTCCAGCATGTCCTATTTATTTCAGTGCTGAGGTTCAAGTCTCTCGAGCATGTATCTCAATGGGATTTGGATTTTCTGAGGTGCAGCATGTCCATTAATTCCGGGTTGGACATGGCTTTATACGTCAGGCACAGATCACCTCTGAACAGGCAGTATGCCACTGAGTAGAGCTGGAGTTTCTTTAACTGGGCAGCATATGGCATCTGTTTGAGCCCTTTGAGCCTCTTGGTGAGGTACTTTTGGGGTCTTTCCAGTTGCTGCAGGTGTCTGGTAAGGTACATCCCAAAAGGGGGCATTGTACTCAATTATGGGCCTGATGAGGGATGAGTAAAGAGGCATGATGACCTCCCTTAATCTAGATGTGAATCCCTTCATGATTAGGTGGGCTATATAAAATGTTTTTCTAACCACTTTGGCCATGTGGTTGTCAAATGAGAGATTGCTATCAACTTGGGTCCCCAGGTCCCTAATTACTTCTTCTGTACTTAATGGATTACCACCTATGTGGTAATTTGTGGGCACTTTGTTTTTGCCAAAGGGGATGACTATACACTTTTTGGCATTTAGCTTGAGGCCATGGCTCTGGCACCAGTTGTCTGTTTCTATGAGGCCCTTTTGGAGGATGCTTGTGTCGGCTGGAGAGTCGATTATGGTGCCCAGTTTGCAGTCATCTGTGTTGGCCTGTACCTCCGAGTAATATATACCGAACAAGAGAGGTCCCAGGACTGAGCCTTGTGGGACACCACTTGTAACTGATTTGGAGTCTGACATGGCTCCAGCAATTCTAACCATGTGGGTTCTGTCCTTGAGCCAGTTTGCAATCCATCTAGTGACATAGGGGTTTATATTTAAGCTGGTGAGCTTATCTATAATGCCCGAGTGGGGTATTGTATCGAAGGCTTTTGCGAGGTCCAGGTAGGCTGTGTAGATCACCTTCCCCTTGTCAATGGCCTTGGTGACTGTTTCAAAGAAATCAACCAGGTTTAAGAGGCAGGATCTGTCCTTAACAAAGCCGAACTGGGTAGGATCCAGTGTCTGTAGGTCCCCAATATCTTTATTTATGAGGTCCATGATGATCCTTTCCATAGCTTTGCAGACCAAGCTAGTCAGGCTTATGGGTCGATAGTTTCCAAGATCCGTTGAGGCACCACCTTTATGGAGAGGGACCACTGTTGCTGTACGCCACTCTTTGGGCACATATCCTGTGGTAAGGCTGAGATTGAACAGTAGTTTTATGTTTGGGTTTAGCTCTTCTTGGAGTTCATGTAGGACGCAGCCCAGGACACCGTCTGGTCCCATTGATGCTGTGTTTTTTGCTTTGGAGAGGGCGGCTCTTACCTGAGCATCTGAGATGTCAGGGGGGCAGCACTCTGCTGGGATAGATATTTGCCCTTTGGTGGGGGTTTGCTGAACCTGTCAGCTAGGATGTTGGCAATGTCTGTGGGTTCAGTGTATTTTTGTCATTTTGGACTAATTCTGAGCATATCTGGGAATTACCACCCAGGTTCCTAACATAACTAAAGAAAGCCTTGTGATTATCCTTAGTGTCCTGTGCAATTTTTCTTTCAAAGCTGGCCTTAGACAATTTTATGAGTGCCCGTAGTTTTTTGCTAATACTGATCAGTGATGCCTTCCCTTTTTGGGATTTTGCTCTATCATTTAGTAGCTTCCTCCTTCTATTGTATAGTTTGTTTATGGCTGGGGTCCACCAGACAGGACGTCTGCCTTTGGAGGATTGGGTCTTGGTTTTATTTGGGATCGCATGATCCATGCATTCCTGAAGGTGTTCATAGAATGCATTTATAAAGGATTTTGCGGTCTGGGCCATATTTTCCACAGGGCCGGGGCTTTGAAGGATTCCACCTCGGTTTTGAGGAGTGTAAAATTTGCTTTAGAGAAGTTTTTCACTGTGGTTTTCTGGGCAGGGGTGGGGTCGGGATGTGAATATCCAGTGAGATTAGTTTATGGTCTGATCTTACCAGTGAGGGATACACCTCTGGTCTGGAGCATAGAGTCCCCATGTTGGTGATGATCAGGTCCAGTATGTTTTCCCCTCTTGTGGGAGTGGTAACAAGTTGTTCCATAGCATTTGAGTTTATAAATTCTAGGAACCTTTGGGCTAGGGTGTTGGAGCTAGAGTAATGCTCCCAGTCTATGTTTGGGTAGTTGAAGTCACCCAATATAATGGTGTTTGGAGAGACCTTCATATTTTCCAGTGTTCTCAGGAAGGCCGAGTGGGGTTCCTGGGTTTGGGAGGGTGGTCTGTAGCAGTCTATAAACTGGAAGGCAGTTTTACCCACTGTTAGTTGCACATGGATAGTCTCTGATGATTCATGCTTTGCACCAACCTGGAGGTGTGGGTATCTTTGATGAATACCGATACTCCCCCTCCTTTTGTGGTTCGGTCCAAGTTTTGAGGCCGAAAAGTATGGTATGAGATATAACCTGGTAGTGCTGGGGTGCTCTCGGGAGCCCTGAACCAGGTTTCTGTTACTGCACAGATATCGATGTTCTCCATGCTAAGGAGAGTTTCGTGTGCGTGCATCTTGAGGTTTAGACTTCTGGCGTTGAGTAGCATTACTCTTAGTTTCTTATCCCTTGTGATACCTATGGAGGTAGGTTTGTCTTTTGAGCCTTGCCTAAAAAAGGCACTATGGGGGTAGCAAGAGCCTTTGCCAATATCAGAAAGCCCAGGGGTGACAGGTGCAAGCCGTCCCTAGCGAAGCATCGTGGCTTGTCGAGCATATCATCCCAAGCTGACAGGCATTGGATCCTCTTTGAATGACACCAGTACTTAAGCCAATTGTTGAAATTGATCATCTTGTCTTCATATTGTGGCATCATTCTTGGTGAGGGTAAGATGCTACTCAAGGTCAGGGTCATACCGGCCTGGGCTACATGCTCAGAGAGCTCCTTTATGTCTCTTTTCATGTAGTCCAGGGAGGTACGTCTCAGGTCATTCACACCAGCATGGACAATGACTGAGTCATATTTGTACTTGCCTTAGAGTGACTTGAGTGCTTGTGTTATGTGGCGGATCCTAGCACCCGACAGGCTGCTCACCGTGACCCTCTCCTTGTTCAGCCTGGTGAGCGGGATGTCAGTGTGCCTGACGATAGAGTCACCTATTACAAGTGTATCAGGTGTGTTGTTTTGTCTTAAGGGCTGTGACTGTTCGGCACACTGGCTTTGTGAGATATGTGTTGCACATGTTTTGTTTTGGGGTATCGGTTACTTGGGTGTCTGCTTTGGAGGTCTCTGCTGCTTAGGCAGATCTTTATTTAGAGCCTCCGAGTATGTTTTTGTGTGATTATGTGTTTGGTTTGCTGTCGTGGTAGGTCTATATGAGACTGGAATTGTAGTGAGTGTGGTTTCCTTCTCCTCCTGACTGGTTATGCCAATACTGAGTTGAGAGAGCTTAGCCTCCAGTTTGGCTATATGGTTGCATCTCTCACATGTGTTGGAATTTGTTGGGAGGAGGAGAGGGTTGTCTGTGTACATGAGGCAGTTGTAACATTGCCTCAAGATTCCCAGATTCACCAGCTGGACCGGAGAGGAGATTGACAACTGACCTTTGGACATTCTAGAATAATATTGGGAATTCCTTAATAATTGAAAACAAGGGCCAGTGGGGAGTGAGGGTGTAGTGCTTTTAATTTTTAGTGCTGACTTATATAATTGCTTTAGTGAGCAAGTGCCAGGTAACTTAAGTGCAATGTGTTACAGGTAACTTAAATGCAGAAACAACAAACAGTAACTTTCTTTCAAGTGAAACAAGGAAATAAGTACAGTAAGCAATGCAGATATCACTAGTGATCCACAGAAGCACTGAGAAGCCGCGTATTAGGTGGAATTAGCGTTCCAGGGAGATAACAAGCAAACAAACAACAAGCATATAAACAAATCTAGATTCAGCAGGCCTGGATCTAGTCTATGCTACAGCAAACAAGGTGTACCAATTTCAGTAAGATACAGTTCAGATATTCAGGCACTATAAACCTTTAACCAGAAATTCCCAGCTCAGAAGGGCAGAGTCCAGCCTCTTCTCCCACAAGAGTGCAGACCACGAACCTTCTTAATATAAAATAAATGGCCTGAAGCCCAAGTGCTTAAACCAGAACTAATACAATTTAAGAGTAACAGACACTGGGCTCTCAATCAGCAGTTCCCAACTTAGAAGGATGAAAGCTACCTGTCCTGCCACCACAGTGCATGCCACAAACCTTCCTAATGTAAAACAATTGGTCTGAAGCCCAAGTGCTTAATCCAAAAGACTTAGAATGATAGCTACACTTTAATCAAGTTACTACCAAGCAGTAATAAACACAATTGAATACTTTAGAGAATGCCTGGATTAGTGCTCAAGTTACACAAACAAAGCTAGATCCAGCAGGCCCGAATCCAGTCTATGCCACAGCAAACAAGGCGCACCAACTTCAGTAAGAAGCAGTTGAGATATGCATGCACTATAAGCCTTTAAACAGAAATTCCCAGCTCAGAAGGGCAGAGTCCAGCCTCTCCTCCCACAAGAGTGCAGACCACGAACCCTCTCAGTGCAAAACAACTGGTCCGAAGACCAAGTGTTTAAACCAAAAGGCTTAGAATGAGTTACACCAAGCAGTAATAAATACAATTGAGTACTTTTAAGATGATGCAAAAGTAAAATAAAGTAGGTAGAAACACAAGTACAGTAAAAGCAGATGAAATTTTTTTTTTTTTCTGAACAAGTGCTGAGATCAAAGAAACAGATTTGAGTGCTGAAACTAGAAAACTGGCTAGTTATAAGAAAAAAAACTAAGCTAGAAGGCTTCCCTCCAACACAGAAGGGCTTGGTGGCTCAGAAGCCTACAAATAGTCTATACCACTTAACAGGAAAGGCAGGAAACAAGCTTAAGTTTTTTTTTCTGTTTCCCAGATGCTCTCTTTGTACACAGTAGGAGTGCCTGAAATCAGAATATGATCTCACTGCACTCATTTGAGTGAGCAAATGAGATGGGCCCAGAAGGAGTATCCAAACACAAATTTACAAGAGGGGCGGGCAGTTTCAAGGCCACTAAGATTAACACCAAAACAAAAACAGGGAGGGTGGGTGGAACTAACTGAAGAGCAGAGTCAAAACTTCCAGTTCAGTTAATATTCCTGCAACACAGTTAAAATCAATTTAAATACTGTATTTTTTTGAAAAAAAAAGGTGCAGATAAAGGTACTTAAATTCTCTTATACGTCCAGTTGAATACAGCAAGTTCTTAGCCGGCCAAAGCTGAGGTTTTTAAGCAGAAAATATTTCACACTGTACCACTTAAATAGGCAAGGACAGGAAATCAAAGAATGTGGCTACCCCCACACCTGTAATTACTAGCAAATAACAAAATTCAGCAAACACTGACTAACTTCCAGTTCAGTTAATATTCCTGCAACACAGTTAAAATCAATTTAAATACTGTATTTTTTTGAAAAATAAAGGTGCAGATAAAGGTACTTAAATTCTCTTATACGTCCAGTTGAATACAGCAAGTTCTTAGCCGGCCAAAGCTGAGGTTTTTAAGCAGAAAATATTTCACACTGTACCACTTTAATAGGCAAGGACAGGAAATCAAAGAATGTGGCTACCCCCACACCTGTAATTACTAGCAAATAACAAAATTCAGCAAACACTGACTAACTTCCAGTTCAGTTAATATTCCTGCAACACAGTAAAAATCAATTTAAATACTGTATTTTTTGAAAAAAAAGTGCAGATAAAGGTACTTAAATTCTCTTATACGTCCAGTTGAATACAGCAAGTTCTTAGCCGGCCAAAGCTGAGGTTTTTAAGCAGAAAATATTTCACACTGTACCACTTAAATAGGCAAGGACAGGAAATCAAAGAATGTGGCTACCCCACACCTGTAATTACTAGCAAATAACAAAATTTAGCAAACACTGACTAACTTCCAGTTCAGTTAATATTCCTGTAACACAGTTAAAATCAATTTAAATACTGTATTTTTTTGAAAAAAAAGGTGCAGATAAAGGTACTTAAATTCTCTTATATGTCCAGTTGAATACAGCAAGTTCTTAGCCGGCCAAAGCTGAGGTTTTTAAGCAGAAAATATTTCACACTGTACCACTTAAATAGGGAAGGACAGGAAATCAAAGAATGTGGCTACCCCCGCACCTTAATTACTAGCAAATAACAAAATTCAGCAAACACTGACTAACTTCCAGTTCAGTTAATATTCCTGCAACACAGTTAAAATCAATTTAAATACTGTATTTTTTTTTGAAAAAAAGGTGCAGATAAAGGTACTTAAATTCTCTTATACGTCCAGTTGAATACAGCAAGTTCTTAGCCGGCCAAAGCTGAGGTTTTTATGCTGCATACTCATGTGCTCAAGGGGCTATGACCTGTATCAGCATAGAGCTTTAAATGATGTGCTTTTCAGAATCTTGGTCTTTAGTCCAACCTACAATAAACAGTTGTTCTCTGTTACTGTGATAACCTCTGATATTGTAAAAGCTGTGTCATGTAATCAAATATCTAGAAAATCTGTTTCACCCTTGATAGTTGAGGTACTTAAGACTTTTGAAGAAATTATGCACCACTTCCCATTTCAGATGAATATTTGCATTAAGAATTCTGATATAGCTGGTGTTTGAGCTGATAACATAGCTGTGGAGCAAGACATAAAATATGTTAGGCAGAACATCATTCTTAAAGCATTAACATGATCCATTCATAACAGGTGGAGTAGAACACTTTAATGCAAAAGCACTCATCCATCTACCTACTTATCTGAATAAACTACTTTAAACTTCAACAATGCATCTTTATTCCTCCTGTAGGGAGGGTATCAGAGAGACAGAGTCTCTTAGATCTGCTAGCAAAAGTGATTTTATCTGGACTAATCTTTTGTATGCTGTTTCTTGTTAGTGCTATCAATGTCTGTGGCATAAGTGGGACAGCAGACCTGACTCAAGCTTTCTGGATTACCTCCATTTCCTTTTAAGTACTGCGGGGGGGGGGGGATAATTTATCTGTGATAATAATGATCACAGATATGTCCATCCGACAGCATTACAAGTATTTTCAAAATCTACTTGTATAACAGTGGGGTCTGACGTCTTATTTTGATCTTGATTAAAGTAAATAGGTCTTGGAGATGATATCTGCAAACAGTCTCTCATCAAATCCTTCTTGTCAGGGATGAGTAATGTATGGCAGCACAGGGTATAAACAGTGCTAGATTCTTTGCATCCATTTTGGCCTCAGTATTAATTAGTGAAAAAAGTATGTAGTTTTCTACTCTTGAAATGCTTTAATAAGCTTGGGAAGAACTAGCATTTATGACTATATTAGGGATGTGGGAACATTCCTTGTGTAAACATCTCATTAAATATTTTAAGAAGAGGGTTCTTGTAAAAATGTCTTTTAATACCTTACATACACTGGCCGTCAAGCCAACAGGCCCTGTTGCTTTAATAACAGGAGTGGCAGCAATAGCTAAAGCAACGTCTAAGGAAATAGATTGTTTAATGCACTCAATATGAGATTTAGCTATGAAATATTTTATGAATTGCTGTCCTTTCAGTGGTGGCAGTGTATACGAGTAGGAGGTAGAGTAAAATTTAACAAACTTGGCAGAAAGATTTGCAGATGCAGTGACTTGATGTCTAATGATTTATACCCTTAATGACAGTCTTAACATACTTTGGCATCGATCTAAAAACTAAGAGCTTCCGAGGCTTGATGTAAAATGCTCATGTCTGTAGGGATGGTCTTTTGAGATGCAATTCCGCATGTTCCTGAAATTTCTATGTAATGTTATCCTAGTTTTCCTGACAGCCTGTACTAACATCATGTTACAAAGCTGACTCTTTCAGCACTTCTCCCAGAATAGCTGTCCAGCATCTTGTAGCTCCTGATTTGAGTACCAGTCATAAGTAGTAAGCATTTGTTACTGAGCAGAGGGCACATAGTTCTAGTTTACAAGTTTCCTATCATACACAGATTGGCATATTATCTTTCGGGTTTAATTGTATATATCTTGTTACTTCCTTCCTGATGAAGTATACAAAATTACTGTCTTGCAGTACTAAGGGGTCCACTCTCCATTGCTTGTGTTGTATGCTTGGTAAATTTTTAAGGTGAGACTAATGTTAACTGCATTGTGGTCTGAGAGGAGACATGTTAGGATAGTGATACCAGTCACAGTATGCAGCATGCAGCCAAAAACTAAGCAATATTTCAGGTGGCTACTAGCTAGAAGAGCTTCCATATAGGCTGACAAAGGTGCAACCACGGTCATTCTTTTGCACAAGCCCCCAGATGTCACATATCCACAGGTTTTATATTTCCGTTTTCATTACTATTATTATTTTTTTTTTCATGTGCCACTCCACCTTGGAACTCATATGATCTGTGACAGAATCTGGTATGTTGAAATATTCTACCATCAGTATTAAAGCATTTTCATGGCTAAAGTTCTTTAATTCCTTTAATAAGTGACAGTCCGGGCAATAGACATTGGACTTGACTAAATAACCCTTTTCATTCTACCTTTTACTATTGCTGACCTTTCTTCATCGTTGTTTTTAGTTGTTGTCATGTCCTACTGTCATCAACTATGCACAAAAGATACTTCCCTCTCTTACAAATTGTTGTTAGATTACATGCTACAGGTTTATCCATAAAATCTTATATAGTTCACTTATACTTTCTAGTAGTTTTAACTTCTTACAAGAATACAATATCAGGCTGTAGATATAATACATAGTTTGAAAGAATTCCCCTTGAGTTTACAATTAAAACCTAATACTTATTGTTAAAGCATTTACAGCCACCGCAGTTTTGTGTCAGCAATGAACCAAAGAAAACTGCTGTCACTGTATTATCATCAAGTTAGGTAACTCAGAGTAAACTGCATTACCTAGCAATGGCTGGCATGAGAGAAATCTGATTTATAAAGATTATTTACTAGAAAATGCAGAGAATAAACAACAGGAAATTAAATATGTATAAACACAGAATAATAAAATCAGAAATAATACTGCATGGTCCAAAGTACCCAGGAATATGTGTTATGGCACAAAATTAATATTGGAAATATCCAAGTACTGGGATTAACCCACCTGGGTTGAATATCTACAACATCATCATAGCATGGTCATGTCATTGGGTGTGCATCAATTTGCAGGCTATTTTTGCATAGTGGTCCCTATGAAAAATTGACACACACTGGTTTTGTGGGCTATTACTGTGGGTTTTGTGGTGAGGCCCCTTAGTTCTTAGTGAGTGGCATTTCAGATGTGTCCATTTCAAGTAGTTTTGAATTTGATGCAATCATATTTATCAGTGGACACTGGGAAGTGCTGGTTTATAGGTTCATACTCTGCTAATTGTCTTGATGAGCCATTTTAAGCCTAGCCAATAACCCAAGATCAGAATCAAACCCTGTATCTTGTGTATATGGGGTGAAGACCTTAACCATTATGCCAAACCCACCCCTCCTAAATAATACCATCTATTAACCAGATGAACTCACTGGACACAGAATCCCTTTACAGGAGTGACACGTCCAGAAGCAATGCCTAGTTAAATGGTATGCTCAAAGTCACACAATGTGCAAATGAGGTCTGAGGGAATCAATCCCTGTACTACAGCCTTAACCCTCTGGTCATTTTTATTGGAAGCTGTTCTGGACATCTAGAAAACAGAATGACATGTCCAAGGGTCCTTTATTTGTGGGTGAAATAATAACAAACTTGCCTGTTCTGATAGACAGCTTACATTTCCCCATTCTTTACAGTGGTGTTAGGCTGAAGTTCCAATGTCCCAGCAGATATGGCATCTGTCACAGTCAGGAGTGCAACCTCCACATTGCACAGCTTGCTGTGTAAGAAAGGGGTGGTTGACTCTGATGTATCAAAATCAGCTTGTTAGATGCCAGTTTAATGTGTAGTCTGACAGAATCTATACATAGCAGCTGTGCAGTTTTTGTAACACATACTACATAAACTAGCAAATAGTTGTTTCAGTCATAATCTCAGCTGAATAGTCTTAAAAGATAAATACTGCCTTTATCTCATCATAAATCATTTTCTTTCCCTTGGCTATCCAGGATAGCCACTTTATCCATGAAGTTTAACAACTTAAAAATTACTTGCCTTGGAGGCTGACCATTGCATAGTGGAAGTCTTAGAGTATGGTAGGCATGAACAGTAGCTATGCCAAAATTAAAAATAAGAGTCTTGTGGAGTACATCTTGTAAATATTTTACTGTGTCCTCTTTTTTCAGTTCAGTCTTTCAAACCAATAAATCATAAATCAGTGTACCTTTGCCTGTTTTCTGGAACATCAAGTTTCAGATAAAGCCAATTTATAAAGTCATGATGACCACGAAGAATGTCCTTTGGAATTCTGTGAACAGCAGCAGTATCTAAAGCAGCCACATTTGCACCCAGTATCTGTATTTCTTTGTAAATATTCACTGCTAACTCTAACTTCAGTGGTATCAAACAATACCTTATTGATAAGAGTAGTCAGCGTGTCAATGCATGTTGATTTTTTTTTCTTCTAATGTGATTGTATTTGCCTGCCTCAATGGGCTGGCCAGATAGTGTCCAAAGACAGGTAAACATATCTCTCCCAATTACAGTATATATACTGGAGCACACACAAACAAACATTATACCTTAAATAAAATACTTTACAGTAATAAAGAAAAGTCTCAGTAGCATAAGGCGTGATCAGATTTTGTAAAGTATATATTTATCACTTCCTGAGATGTAGTCCTAAGGCAGTAAGTAGCTACTGCAATTCCAGTTAGCTCCACCCCTCAAATTTCTGTGGAGGTATTTTGCCCAACTCAGGAACATGGTTCCTCATTTTTGGATGTATCTTAAGACATACAAATGAATTAAGAAGCGTACCAGTGAACCAAAGAAGGCTACCGCATCCATAGTGTGACAAATTGTTGATAAGGTAGGTTAATATATTACTAGTTCTAGTAGTAGAAGAAGATTATTCCACATGCTTCATCTTTAAGTCCACATTTTGTAAAACCAAAATGTATTTATATGGGTCTGTGTGTGTATGTGTGTGTGTGTGTGTGTGTGTGTGTGTGTGTGTGTGTGTGTGTGTGTGTGTATAGATAGATAGCTAGATAGGTAGGCATGCTATTATCTGACTTCTTTCTATAATGGTGACACTTTCCATATTATCTTAGAACATAAATGTTCTTACAGATCTAGACAAAAAGGAAACAGTATTGAATTATATTAAGAAATGCAGAATGCAAATAGCAATGCTGCAGGAGACACATTTGGAAAGAAATAAGCATGTGAATTTGACAAATAAAGAAGATTTCAGAATGGATATTCAGCAGAATATCAGGGGCAAAGGAAAAGGGAAGCAATTATTCTAATCGCTAGAGGGACTCCAATGGTGATAGATGAGGGGAAAAGGACAATAATCTCAAATATGTGTAGTAAAGGGCTATTGACAAGGGAGGAGGATTGTGCTAGCATGTATTTATATTCTAACAAAACCTGCTATTATGCAGCTTAAAAATATGGGGAGAAATAATAAGTTTTCAGCAGGGAATATTACTTATAGGTGGGGAGAATGTATCAGGGGACCTAGAATAGAAATATAGCACAAGTGGGTAGATGTCAGAAGAAATTTATGAAAATATTTGGTATGGAAGATATGAATTCAATAGTAGAAACTAGGACAGAATTTGCATATTATTCTCCAAGGTACAATAAGTGGGCTAGACTATACAAAAATTATATTTCACGGGAACATCTGCATTCAGTTGAAAGCTTCAACAAATATCCAATAACTATTTCAGATCATACATGAATAACAACTAAGATAAAAATGCAGGGTAATGAAGTAAAATGAGACACTGGAGCTTTCCCACCTAGCTGTTAAAAAGAGAGGAATTTAAGGTATGCATAGTGGAAATTATTTGAGAGCTATTAGGGAATACAGAAATATCATCAGAACTTATAGCCAGTGAGTGGAATAAAATGAAAATGGACTTTATATATGGTTAAGAAGTAATAGGAATTACTTAGAGAGGATGACAAAGGTTAAAGTATTTCAAAATAAGAGGAATCTCATAATAAGAAGAGGCACAGAAATGCAAAGTGCTAAAGAGAAAATCATGGAGTATCTAGATAATATGCATGAGTTTAGAAAGATTGCTGTTAAGCAACTATTTTTTGATAATTTCAGAGCACAAAACTCTAACACAATGACTTAATTAACAAAAAGTAGAAAGGCGTGTCACAAAACATAGGGAGCCTATAACAAGAAAAAACACCAGAGACCCTGTAGAGATTTAAGAAATATTTCACAAATGTTATTAAAGCAGAAAAATATGGAAATAAAGAAAGAGCACAAATAGAAATATTTATGGAAGACTTAATTATGCTAAAATTAGAGGTAGATGAGGCTCAACAACTAACAGTTAAGAGTGGAGGGGATGAAAGAAAAACAGTGATGTAAAATGAATCTTTAGGAAACTCTCCAGCAACAGATCGGATTCCTGTAGAAGTTTAGAAGTTAGGAGGGAAGTAAATGGAAAAAATCTGGAAGATTTTGTTTAACAGTGTTTTAAAATTAAGGGAACCACCAACATCTTGGAAGAAAACCATGGTGGATGTATTACTTAAAGATGGCAAAGACACTTCAGACCTAGTTTCATATAGACCCATTTCAATTTTTAAATTGTGATTATAAAGTGTTTATGTCTATACAAGCTAAAAGAATGGCAGACATGCTGCCAAAATTGATAGCTGCAGATCAGTGTGGTTTTATGGAAGGGAGGCAAACATTTGACAAAATTAGTAGAACAATCATTATCCAGAGGGAAGCAGAATGTAAGAAAATATCTCTGTCCTTGGTGGGTCTTGATGCAGAGAAAGCATTTAACAAAGTATGCCGGGTTTCTATGAATAGGGCTTTGGAAGCATTTGCATTCCCTGATACAATAATAAGGGTAATTAGAAGGATATATGAAGGATCAGAGGCAAGAATTAAAGTAAGAGGCTTAATCTCTGATCAGTTGTGTTAGAACAAAGGAACCAGGCAGGGGTGTCCTCTTCCCTCTTTGTTATTTGCTTTATATTTAGAATCATTCACAAAGAAAATAAGGGACTCAGAAATTCAAGGATATAACTAGTATAGTGATAAAGAAAAGTTGACTTTATTTGCTGATGATATTATTTTGTTACTGAAGAATCCAAAAAAGGACATCTGAGTGGTGTAGAACATTTTAAGACAGTTTAAAGTCTTTTTGGAGCATATAATTAATGAATAAAAAACAAAGGCTATAGTTATAAATTATGTACCCACACACAAATTGGTTCAGCAATACCCATATTTATGGGGACACAATAAGATGGAGGATTTAGAAGTATGGATTAAAAGGCTTCTGTAATGGCAGTTTCAGATATGTGGGAAGGGACTAAACAAAAGATGATACAAAAACTGAAAATTTGAAAGCCCTTGTCTATGAATATAGATAGTAAGGTAAAAGCAGTGAAATGTTTAGTCTCCTTAGTTCTATACATAGGTTAGGCATGTTTTCATCAACCAGAGGAAAAAGCTGTGGACAAAAATGAATATTGAGTTAAAGGAATTTAACTGGGAGGGGAAGAGGGCAAGAGTTAAGTGGGATAAGTTGATCATTTCAATAGAACAAGGTTGTTTAGGATTACTTGATTTGAAGGGATATTTTAGAGCTACATAGTTAAGGCTTATATACACAACACAAGCAAAGGGTTATAATTCAAAATGGAAAAAGATGATGAATCGGGGAAATTCCAGAAATAAGGAGACATAGTAGGATGTTAGACACAGATCCTTATGGAGAAAACAACAGTCATACAGAATATTATATTCATAAAGTAGCAGAACTCATTCAAAGAACTAAGCCAACATGAGAATAGAGAATAAAGAGTGGAGATTTTGCCAATAGAAATTACTGCAAGGAGTGCAGGGAAAGAGGAGGCTGGAATTTCCTGGAGAAAACTGGCAAAACAACCATAGTATTGGGAGCAAATAACTAGAGAGGGAAAGATGATCCCCCGGAATTCTCAAAAGCTTGGATGGTGTGCATGATTAGTATAAGAGGAAATTTTGCCAATATGATGGCCGAGTGATCCACGAACACAGGTTCATAGGTTTATACTAGGCTATCTGCCCTAAGGCATTTATAAGCCTAGCCCAAAGTTTTGCGGCTTACGCCACCCCTTATGTTAAAAAATACTGTGCCCATTAGTTTGTTGTGCCTCTGTCCAGCAGTGACACAGAGATGATTCCCGGGGTAAACCTACGATCTCCCATCCACTGGTCAAGATTTCTCTTGAACAGAGCCAGCGAGGTGCTCTGCCTCACATGGACCGGGATTTTATTCCACAGCATAGGGAGCCTCTGGGTGACAAATCTATCCCTCCAGCATGTCCTATTTATATCCATGCTAAGGTTTAAGTCGCTTGCTCTAGTGGATCTGGTAGATTTGGATTTTTTGAGGTGGAGCATGTCCATTAATTCTGGGTTGGACATGGCCTTGTATGTCAGGCACAGGTCACCTCTGAGCAGACGGTATGTGACTGAATAGAGCTGGAGTTTCTTCAGTCTGGCAGCATATGACAGATTTTGGAGTCCCTTTATCCTTTTGGTGAGGAACTTTTGGGGTCTCTCCAATTGCTGCAGGTGTCGGGTGAGATACATCCCGAATGGGGCATTGTACTCGATCATTGGTCTGATAAGTGAAGAGTACAGGAGAACAATGACCTCACTTGATCTGGATGTGAATCCTTTCATGATCAGGTGGGCAATGTAGAAGGTCTTTCTAACCACTTTAGCAATGTGAGTGTCAAAAGAAAGGCCACTGTCAACCTGGGTCCCCAGGTCCCTGATAACCTCTTCTGTGCTTAGTGGATTGCCACCTATATGGTAGCTTGAGGTTACCTTGTTTTTCCCGAAGGGTATGACTATACATTTTTTGGCATTTAACTTCAGGCCATGGCTCTGGCACCAGCTATCAGTTTCCATGAGACCCCTCTGAAGGATATCTGTGTCCGATGTACTTTCCACTATGGTGCCCAGTTTGCAGTCATCTGCAAACTTTGTCAGCCATAGTCCTCCTATGTTTGCCTGTACTTCTGAGAAGTAGATGCCGAACAACAGGGACCAAGGACTGAGCCCTGTGGGACACCACTTGTGACCGGCTTGGAGTCTGACATGGTGCCAGCAACTCTAACCCTGTGGGTTCTGTCCTTTAGCCAGTTTGCAACCCATCTTGTGACATATGGGTTTACATTTAAGCTGGTAAGTTTCTCTATAATACCCGAGTGGGGTATTGTGTCGAAAGCTTTTGCAAGGTCAAGGTAGGCTGTATGGACTGCCTTTCCCTCATCAATGGCCTTGGTGACTGTTTTGAAGAAGTCGACCAAGTTCAAAAGGCATAATCTGCCCTTGACAAAGCCAAACTGGGTCGGGTCCAATGTCTGCAAGACCCCTATGTCTTTGTTTATGAGTTCCATTATGATCCTCTCCATAGCTTTGCAGACCAGGCTTGTTAAGCTTATGGGGCGGTAATTACCAGGGTCCGTAGAGGCACCGCCTTTGTGGAGTGGGACCACAGTTGCCGTACGCCACTCCTTGGGCACGTATCCTGTGGTAAGGCTAAGATTAAACAGCTGCCTTATGTGCGGGTTTAGTTCCTCATTGAGTTCATGTAGTACACAGCCGGGGACACCATCCGGTCCCACTGATGCTGTGTTTTTAGCTTTAGAGAGAGCAGCTTTCACCTGCGCATTTGAGATGTCTGGGAGGCTACACTCCGCTGGGATAGTTATCTCTCCTTTTGGGGGGGAGAGGGGGGTGAAGTTTGCACTGAACCTGGCAATGTCTGTGGGTTCAGTGATTTTTGTATCATTTTGGACTAATTCTGAGCATATCTGGGAGTTTCCACCCAGGATTCTAACATAGCTGAAGAAGGCCTTATGATTGTCTTTTGAATCTATGGCAATTTTTCTCTCAAAGTTGGCCTTGGATGATTTTATGAGTGCTCATATTTTTTACTAATAATGATCAAGGGTGTCTTCTCTTTTATGGATTTTTCTCTATCATGTAACAGCTTTCTCCTCTTATTGTAAAGTTTGTTTATAGTTGGGGTCCACCAGACTGGACGTTTGCCGTTGGTGGAAAGAGTCTTGGTTTTATTAGGGATTGCCTGATCCATGCAGTCCTGGAGGTGTTCGTAGAAGGCATTTGTAAGGGCTTCCGCAGCTTGGGTTGTGGTTTCCACTGGCTCTGGGGCCTTGAAGGATACCACACCAGTCTTGAGTAGTGTGAAGTTTGCTTTAGAGAAGTTCTTCACTGTGGTCTTTTTTGTTTGGCGTGGGGGCGGGATGTGGATTTCCAGTGAGATTAGTTTGTGATCTGATCTCACCAATGAGGGATATACTTCCGGTGTGGGGCATTTTGTCCCCATGTTTGTGATGATGAGATCTAGTATATTTTCTCCTCTTGTGGGAACGGTGACTAGTTGTTCCATGGCATTTGAATTTATGAACTCCAGGAACCTTTGGGCTAGAAAGTTGGGGCTTGAGTAATGTTCCCAGTCTATATTCGGGTAGTTGAAGTCACCCAATATAATGGTGTTTGGAGATACATTTATACCCTCCAGTGTCTTCAGGAAGGCTGTGTGGGGTTCCTAAGTTTAAGAGGGTGGCCTGTAGCATGCTACAAATTGTAGAGCAGTTTTGCCTATGGTTAATTGCACCTGGATGGTTTCCGATGCTTCGTGCGTTGCCACCAACCTGGAGGTGTGGGTATCCTTGATGAATATGGATACACCCCCTCCTTTTGTGGTGTGGTCCGGGTTTTGGGGCCGGAACACATGATATGAGGTAAAACCTGATAGTGCCGGGGTGCTCTCAGGAGCCTTGAACCAGGTTTCAGTCACAGCACAGACATCAATGTTCTCCATACTGAGAAGGGCCTCAAGTGGGTGCATTTTGAGATTTAGACTTCTGGCATTGAGCAGCATTATCCTTAGTTTCTTCCCATTTTTGTTTTCTAGGGTGGTAGGTTTAGAATTTGAGCCTTGCCTAAAAAAGGCACTATGGGGGTGGCAAGAGCCTTAGCCAATATCCGGAATCCCAGGGGTGACAGGTGCAAGCCATCCCTTGCGAAGCAGCATGGCTTGTCAAGCATGTCATCCCAGGCAGACAGACACTGGATCCCCTTTGAATGACACCAGAAATTAAGCCAATTGTTAAAGCTGATCATCTTGTCTCTATGTTGTGGCATCATTCTTGTGAAGGAAGGATACTGCTCAGGGTCATACCTGCCTGGGCTACATAATCAGAGAGCTCCTCTATGTCTCTTTTCATGTAGTCCAGGGAGGTACGTCTCAGGTCGTTCACACCAGCATGGACAATGACTGTGTCATATTTGTACTTGCTGTGGAGTGACCCGAGTGCTTGTGTTATGTGGCAGATTCTAGCGCCCGATAGGCAGCTTACTGTGACCCTCTCCTTGTTCAGTCTGGTGAGTGGGACGTCAGTGTGTCTGACTATGGAGTCACCTATGACAAGTATGTTTGGTGTTGTATTTGGCCTTAAGGGCTGTGACTGCTTTGCACACTGATTTTGTGGTTTATGTGTTGCCTGTGGTGTGTCATGAGGTGGCAGTTGCTTGGGTGTCTGCTTTGGAGGCCTCTGCTGTTTAGGTAAATTTTGCTCAGAGCCTCCGAGTATGTCTTTGTGTGTTTATGTGTTTGATTCATTGTTGTGATAGCTTTATGTGAGACTGGTTTTGTGGTGTGTGTAGTTGCCTTCTCCTCCTGTCTGGTCTTGCCAGTCCTGAGTTGAGAGAGCTCAGCCTCCAGTTTGGCTAAATAGCTGCATCTCTCGCAAGTATTTGTGTTATGTGGGAGGAGGAGAGGGTTGTCTGTGTACATGAGGAAATTGTAACATTGCCTCAATATTCCCAAATTCACCAACTGGACAGGAGAGGACGCCAGCATCTGGCCCTTCGACATGCCAGAGAAATTAAGAAGTTAGGGGTGTAACTGAATAAGAGAGGACTTAGTAAGGAAGTGGGTACTCCTGGGGTTGCTAGTGAGGGACTTTGTATAATACAGAAGTGCTAAACCTGAAAAGAAGATGCTTTTAAGACAAGTGCTGAGCTTTTTTTTTTTTTTTGGAGAAAAAAAAAAGCTTTTAGGAACAAGTGCTGCGCTTTTTAGTTAAGGGATATACTGTTTAGATTACTAGTAGAGCAGTTCTAAGGGAAAAAAATGAAGAACAGACTTTATGGAGCCAGAAAAAGTTTAACCTTGTTAAACCAGCGCTGCCCGATGCTGCTCTAGTGGCAACTCCACGCTAAAGCGTGCTTGATAGCAGGGGCTGGAAAGAGCCAGGAATTGACCAAAATGGCCAATAAAACTACAGTTTCAAGTCAGTAACCACTCCCACGTGGGGCAGGGAAGCAGCTCAATGTTTTTCACTGCCACTGATCAACAGAGAGACTTTCCTTTAGCCCAAGCAAAAATGGCCTCACAGAAACTTACAAAACAGTTCAAGAACAGCAAGCCTGTAACTGAACTTTTTTAAATCTCAGAAAAGTGGGAAAAAAGCAAGAGTTTTTTTTTGTTTTTGTTTTTTCAGAGATAGCAGAGGTTGCTCATTTGACATGCATGAGCGCTCTAGCACTAGTGCTGCACGTTCCCAGCCCCGTATGCAAATTACCCCATTTGCAGGTGAAAACCATGCAAATGAGGTAAATCTGCCATCCAGGAAGCAGGAATCAATGCGTGCAGTACTACCGTAATATGCAGAAATGTACTCGGTTAGTAACCAAGTACGGTACTGCAAAATCCACAACAGAGCTGTGACAGCTCCAAATAAAGGCTGCATATCATTGAAGAAGCATGCCAATGGCCAAGTAGAAGGCCATTGGCATTGCAAACAATGCTAAATGTACAAAATACAACTTTTATGATATGTCTGCCGATCACGGCCGTTGAAGCATAGGTCAGCGGCGCACAAACTGGATCGGTGGGGAAATAAGAAAATAAACCTAAAAAAAAAGCAGTCAAACTAAAATCAGTATTCTGCCATGCAAGTCAATGGCAGGCAAAAGACAATCTGGCCAGTGAATAGTGGTGGTTAAGGGGGGAGCCACAGTGTGACACATGTAACTATGCATTAGCAGACAATCCTATGCAAATGAAGGGAAGGATAGTGAATCACGGTTTTCCCCAGCATGTGAGGCAGGTCACAACAGTGTAAGACTATGAATAGGTGAGTGCAAGACTAGGAGATAGGTGACATCATGGGTGGGTGTGTCAGGCATACTGTCAGTGGATTGGAGCCCTGTGGCTCGGGGTTGCATCCAGCTTAGCACAGCAAAGCCAGGGGGTGTCCAGCACGTATGACAAAGTGTAAGCAGGTGTGCGCGCCGTGCAACGTGATCTACAGGAAGATAAAGGAAGTGAACCCAAGAAATAGCAGCAGTGTGCACATTGGAGTACACCAATTGCATGGCGCGCTGTTGGGATGAAACAGAAGGGCAATGGGAAGGGAAAGCAGCTTTAGGAAGTTAATCAGGGGGTACTAGGTTCGCTGCCAGGTGAAGCGTATCAGAACCAGCCAATTACACAGGCAGCAGACCAGCCCAGCCCAGAATGCCACTATAAACTATGCAAATACCTACCCCTGTTTTTTCCCACACCCTACACCACTGGTGTAAAAAAGCGGGGAACTTTTAACACTCACAACAGCAAAATGTTAGGGGCTGCAATAGCTATTATACAACTTGTGGAAGAGGCTGAGAGTGCTGAGGAAGGGAATGCTGCCGACCAACCCACAGTGAGGAGATGAAGAAGACTGTACAGACTCGGGGTAACCTACCAAGGACTACATGAGCTGGAGATAGTGGAGCGTTATACCTCCTACAGCAAATTGTTGAGCTGTGCTGGCCACGCCTGACACACAGAACTAACAGAGGGGAATCCATCCCAGTGGAATCGAAGGTATGTGTAGGCCTAAGAATACTAGCTACAGGTATCTTCCAAAGGCCAACTGGGGATATGATGGGTATCTCACAGGCATCAGTATCCAGGGTACTCCACCAGTTCCTGGATGCCATGGCAGCACATGTTGGTGAGCACATACATTTCCCCCTCACCCGTGAGGTGATGGCCAGCAATACGCATCTCTTCCACCAAATAGCAGAATACCCTGAGGTAGTGGGTGCAATAGACTGCACGGACATATGCATCAACGCACCACCCCGTGAGCAGGGTAGGGTCTACATCAACTGCAAGGTTCATCAACTGCCAGGTCATGTGCAATGCCCAGGGCATAATACTGAACATGTGTGCTGGCTGTTATCACAATTCCCACATCTGGCATCTGACGCAGCTGTACCAGAAATTTGCCATTGGGGACTTCCCATATGGTCACCTAGTGGGGGATGCTGGATACGCACTTGAGCCGTGGCTGATGACACCCATCAGAAATACACACACACCCAAACAAGAACTCCATAATGATGCACACTCACAAACAAGAATCATAATAGACCATGTGTTTGGGATGCTCAAGTCATGGTTCCGGTGCCTGGACACATCCGGTGGAGCCTTGCAGTACTCACCAACTACATGTACCCAAGTTGTCCTTGTATGAGCCATGCTACACAATATGATCCTGCAGAAACAGCTGCAGCAGGAGCAGCAAGGGGCAGGGCCACATAGCCTCCCACCAATGCCAAGGCCTGCACAGGCACAGAGTGACTCAGAGGAGGAACAAACTGAGCCTGCCCCAGTAGGCAAAAGGAGGCATGCCCAGTATGCCCTGGCTCTGGCAAAGAGGCAACACATAGCACATACTCTGACATGGGAGGGACCCAGGGAATAGCACCTCTCTCTGACTCTCACATACAGTAAAATGGATGCCAGACATTACACTACCTGTGTCTAACCATGCGTAGGCAGTGTACAATGTGCATCTGACATAGGCAGCCCTGCAGCACCACCCTCAATATTGGGATAACCACAAGATAAGGGACTCACACATGTCGGTCAGGAGGGGGGGGGGTCACATACCCAACAATAGTCACAGCCAGCAAGACAGGTGTAGGCAAACACAAACAAATGCCGTACTATGGCCACTGAATGAGGGGTGTGGGTAACCCCCACCCAGGACTACACGGACAGACTACAGCAGGCCAGGTAGTGGGATGTCAATTGTGATGGCTAGAAAGTCAGAAACTAATGTGTATGCAATTGAAAGATGAGAACAGTAGTACACCACATTATAATCACTGCAACCAAATATTTTATTAGGTAAGCGCTTTCGGTGGTAAAAATATTCCACCTTCTTCAGACCCTGGGTCTGAAGAAGGTGGAATATTTTACCACCGAAAGCGTTTACCTAATAAACGATTTGGTTGCAGTGATTATAATGTGATTTTCATCAGCTCTTTACCAGCTTACTCCTACCACTCCACTTGTTTCTTTTGTATTTTAAGTGTTTTTTGTTTTTTTTCTGTTTATTTTGAACAGTAGTACACTGGTATGGCTTAGCCAGCACAATAGGTAAGATTACTGACTGAAAAGGACTTCAGGACATACCAGTACAGTCCTAGCAAATGTGTACAACTGTCAGGTGTGCCCCCCACCCTACATAGAATAATAGTAACAGTCAGGTGCGCCCTCCACCCAGTCCTGTGTAGAAACATAGAAATAGTCAGGTGTTACCCCCACTATGCAAACATGTTGCAACAGTCAATGCCAAATGATCAGCGGATATCCTGCAGACACAGCATGCTACCTGTCGGTGTACAACACAAAGGTCAGCTGTGCAGTACAAACCACCAGACATGATCCACACATGCAAAACCGATGGCCTTACTGGGCATGCTCACATACTTAAACACATGAAGGCCATGTATGCAAACACCAGTGGACCAGACACATCCAGCGGTTGCAATTATTAGTGCAGACACATGTCAGTATGCACCACTCATGCCTTGCACACACAGTGGATAGGAATACAGACATATATGTAAGGACAACACATCATAATAAGCCAAAGATAGATGGATATGGATGTGTAGAAGAGGGTGACCATGACAAGGAGCCATCCATGCCTGTCCCACCCAGCACACAGCCAAAGGGCCCCAAACACATCAGGTGCGGATGTCACACACTGCAGTTACTAGTGACCAGTACCTGTCAGCACCACAGACTATGTGATCCACATGCCAGCTGTGCAACATGGCTGTACAAGGACGTAGTCAGCTAGTTGCCCTTTACACATACCTGTAACATATGACCCCGTGTGTGGCTGCTTGTGGTGTGTCACCCCTGCATGAATGGTTTATGGGCCATGCACACACCGGTCACCCCATAGCAGTACCCTGACAAGCCTGCTGGGGTTATCCAATGTGAAATACACCTTTGGGAGAGTTGTAGGCCAGTAATCTCCATGGCGTGTCCCATAACTGTGTACTGCTGTAGTGTGATAGACTAGTTAGGTAGTTCTAACCCCAGACATGACAACTGTGTGTGTGAGTGTGTGTCACTGTTCATGTGTGTGTCTGTCTCTCACTGATTGTGTAGAGAACAATGCCTTTTAGGCTACTCACACCCCTTACTATTCACATACCCACCTTTGGCAAGGCTGCTGATGTCACCCACCTAAAATACTCCTCTGGGAAAGCTGTAGCCCAGTAATATCTGTAGCACATGCTGTAACTGCGTACTGCTGTAGTGTGAAAATGTCATTAGGTAGGAGGTCAAACCCCAGACGTGGCAACTGTGCATGTGTGAGTCTGTGTGTGCGCGTCTGTCTGCCACTGACTGTGTAGACAGCAATGCTTTTTAGGCTACTCACACCCCTTACAAGTCAAATACCCACCTTTGGCAAGGCTGCTGATGTCATGCACCATGAAATACACCTTTGGGACGATCATAGCCCAGTAATCCCCATAGCATGCCCCGTAACATCGTATGGCCATAGTGTGATTAAGGAATTGGTTGAGAGTTCTAACCCCCAACCTGCCAACTGTGTGTGTATGTGTGCATATCTGACTGTGTATAGAGCAATGCTTTTAGGGTACTCACACCCCTTACATTTCACATACCCACCTTTGGCAAGGCTGCTGATGTCACACACCTAGAAATACAACCCTGGGAAGGCTGTAGCCCAGTAAACTCTGTTGCGCATCCTGTAACTGCTTACCGCTGTAGTATGATAAATTAGTTAGGTAGGAGTTCCAACCCCAAACCTGGTAACTGCATGTGTGAGTGTGTGAGCGTGTGTCTGTGCTTGTGTGCATGCCTGACTGTGTAGAGAGCAATGCTTCTTAGGCTACTCACATCCCTTACAAGTCAAATACCCACCTTTGGCAAGGCTGCTGATGTCACGCACCTTGAAATACACCTTTGGGACGACAGTAGCCCAGTAATCTCCGTAGCATGTCCCGTAACATCGTATTGTCATAGTGTGATTAAGGCATTAGTTGGGAGTTCTAACCCCCGACCTGCCAACTGTGTGTGTATGCATGCATGTTTGAGTGAGTAGACAGCAATGTTTTTAGGGTACTCACACCCCTTACATTTCACATACCCACCTTTGGCAAGGCTGCCGATATCATGCACCTAGAAATACATCTCTGGAAGGGTTGTAGACCAGTAATCACCATAGCACATCCTGTAACTGCATACTGCTGTAATGTGAATTAGAACCATGGTAGGGTTCCATCCCCACACATGGCAGTTCTGGATGTATTGTGTGTGTCACTGTCTGTATAGGGAGCAATGCATTTTAGGCTAGTCTCTCGCAGTCATTTCAAATGCCCTACTTTGGCAATCCTGCTGATGTCAGTCATTGTGAAATAAAATTTTGGGCAAGGGCTACTCCACTAATATGCATGGCGCTTACTATAACTGCATAGTGCTGTAGTGTAATACATTAGTTAGGTAGGGGTTCTACTCCCAAACATGACGGGTGTACATCTGTGTGTGTGTGTGTGTGTGTGTGTGTGTGTGTGTGTGTGTATGTATGTATGTGTGAGAGCGTGTGTTTGTAACCTGTATCGAGGTGGTTGTGACTGTGTGATACCTGTGGCCAATGTGGAGTGGGTTTTGCATATTTCTTATATGGTGGCCATACTATATATCACAATGTCCACCGTACAGGGATAACACATGTGATATGGCTGAGAGGCCAAGGTGCAGAGCCATACAGAGACATGTTACATCAAGGCCAGGCAATCACAGTTAGCAACCCCAGTATTACCCAGAGCACACTCTCAACCCATGTGCCATACACACACACATGCCTAAGTAACAGCCAATATGTGGGTAGTACACTGCATATTGGCCACTGGTAGTAACTATGTAGTGACAGCAGTTGGCCACAGAGGGCATGTCACCCTGTCCATATGTCCAATATGCACATATGTGCAGACAGTGCACTTCCCCATGTTCCCCAATGGACATCTGCACCACCTGTGGTGCCATCACGTCGCCCACAACAGACATACCATTCCTGAAAACATGCCCATATGGACAGATGCCACTGACACCAAGGAATGCTGATAGCATGCACTCCATATAGGTGCAGGGTAAAGCTGCTGGCCATTACCAGCTCCCACCACAGGTCGGCAGGACTGGCGCATCTGATGATAATTTGTGTTCACAACATGGGCCGTACAGTTCCACATGTTACTGTACATGCATGTGGGAGGTGTGCACATCCTAGACACTGTCCATGTCATGGATGAAGGAACACAGACATGACAAGTGATGCACAACATTGGCCACACACAGTAGTCACCCAGGTGACTGGATGGGGGATACAATACCCACCTGTGTGGGCATATGCAGACACTACATCCTTGAGCCACAATGCAGACCATCGTCATGTGCCCTGATGCCAAGGTACAGCCATCACCTAGCCTTGGACAACAGTCTTGTGCAGTTGAACATCACACACCTGTGCAGACATGCACCCATGCATGGCACCCTGTGTGTTCGTGTGTGTTGCATGCTGCAAATGTTCACATCCACACTCCCTACAACCCCCATGGGTATACTGCAGCATGCTGTCTGATGTCAGACACCTTCCCATACCCTTCACCCGTACAGCCCCCATATGACCTATGTGGTGCATGGGATACCTGCACAGTGATGTGATGTGACAATCCCACAACCAATGAGTTGTACACCTGGCCCTGCCATGTGTGTCAATGTGTGTGTGTGTCCTTGTGAGAGTGTGGCTCTGCTGATGCCGGCACCTGTTCATGCCCACAGGCATGTTTATGTCACCTACCATACAGCTACTGTATCCCTGTTGCAGATGTCACTCACCATCACATATATGTTTTGAGTGCTCCACAACAGGTAACCCATGTGGCACATCCAATAATTGCATCAAACTGTGCTAGCACTACATAGGTGTCAGGGGTTTGATACCCTGTGCTGCTTGGTGTATGATACACACATGCTTCTGTTTTACCCTCCCACCCCTTCCCTGACACGTATGTGCCTCTGTCTGCGTCCCCACCCCCTCTCAGGTGGATGTGGAGACCTACACCTGCTTTGCTTAGGAAGCAGCATGTGCAATGTAAGTAATGCTCATGATCACCTGATGGCCTCTGCATGAATCACAGCCCGCCCCTAGCTGATTGCATGTGAATCAGCTCTGGTAACATTCCTATAGCTAATTGTATGGAAACATACTCCAATACCTAGGAACATCATGGGGGTGTTGGCCCTTTTCACCCACTGTAAGCAGGAACTAGCTCTGTCGTGTGGCAAACAGCATCTCAGATGGATTTCAGTATACCTCTAACAACATACACTGTGGAAACAGTGCAGCAAGCAGGAGGTGGATGTGTCTGACCTGACTACAGACTGTAAGTGCCGCTATACTGCATTTGGAGTAATGTTGCTTTAACAGTGTTTTTGTGGATATGGCTGTTGTACATGTCTCAATACCTGCCATGTCAGTTCCATGTTTATGGGGAATCCCCACCTGCATGGTCATCTGCAGCCTGGCCAGTGTTGTGTCTGTGGTTGCATGTGTCACCCATGGAGCATCTAGCTGTTGACTGCTGAAGGTAGTGTGAAGATTGCAGTCAGTAGATGATGAAGGCTGTGGTAGTCACAGATGTCAAATCCTTCAAAGGACATATGTTGCAGCAACCCTGTAACAACAGTAAATGTATGTGGTTATTACAGCAACATGTCAATATTGGCCCTGTGTATGTGCTCCCAGCCACACCTGTGTCAACCTTTGTACATATGTCATGCATGAAGTAGTGCATATGTGCTGTACACCTTAATTTGTGGCATCATATCTGAGAAAAACCACTGATATATCCAACTACTACACATGTTATGTACAGTAGCGGTTACATTACATTCCATTACCTGCACTTTCTGTGGATGTTCATACAGTACTGAGGTCTGTGTACCTATGGTGAATGTCGACAGTGTGTGTAGTGTTGATATGTACCTTAGCCTGTGTGCATTCTGTGGTAGATGACATTGTTCTAGTTCCCCTACTATCAGATATTACATGCTGCCCCACTGTATGGTACTGTAGTGGCGTACATGTTTGTAGGGCCATAAACACACATGTCCCATACCACAGACAACCACTAGACCAAACTGTGTAGCAGGCCTGTATATGTAGTGTCAGTCTGTGAGTGGCACATATGAGAATGGTGTACAACACATAGTCCATACACTGTAATACCATGCTAGCTAACCATATGTGGCTGTGGTTGTGTTCACATTGGTTGTGGGTATGCACTATCACACAGGTGTATCTTACCCTGTGCTGAGACATGCCTGTTGAGCCTGCTTTATATGCAGGTACATGTGCATTCCCCCTTAGGAGATGTAGGCCAGTGTTGAGCCAGTCTGCCTGCAGCCTGCACAGTGCATTGTGACATGCCTAACAGCTGAGTGTACCTACCCAGTGAGATGTCATGTGCAGATACTAGCCAGATGTCCCACTGCCAGCCCTTCCCTAACAGTCATGTATGTCAGACAGGGCAGTGGGATGCAGTGCAGATGTATGTCAATACCTATTGTGTAGTATGTGGCCATGGCGCCCCTGTACCAGCGGTCATACCGTTACAGGCCCAGCAGAGGTGTGTGAATGCATGATGTATGGTGGACATTATATACCGGTCGTTATGTGTTATACCCATCTACATGGCCGTCCACATCCATATTGTCAGGCATGGTACACGTGTAGCACTAAGGGCTTATGCGTATACCTTTGGACTGCAAAGACTGTGTCAGACCCTCCACATATATTGGCCAATATCTCTGCTGCAGTCCACAGTGACATTGCATGCTAGTAGCAGTACTGTACAATGATGTCCTTTGGATGTCTTTCAGTAACCAATGGCACACATGTTATAAGCAGATGTGACCTCCCACACACCATGTATGTAAAGACAATCCCAACGACAGTAGCAATAGTGTACTAGTATACCTGCTATACATACCTGACATCCCCTACAACTACGACATTGGGAACATATGGGCTGGGGTTGAACTCATGGCAACCACCTACTATAGATTCCACATTATGTGTGCGTGGTCCCATTACATCTCCTGTGTGATGGGCATCCGTCCTGTGTGTGGGCAGCAGTGCTACTGACAGCATGTAGCAATACCCTTTACAGGAGAACTGGCACACTGAGGGCAGCCACATATTTGTAGGAGGATCAGGAACTACAGACAGACTGTGAGTAGAGTTGTGTTATGCTTTGTACTGTACTGGTGTTACAGGGTGTGGGTGTGCATACTAGTTTGCCATGGAATGCAGTCTGTCTGCATAGCACACAACTGAGGGCCTATCCTCATGCTGGTCAGAGCTGTACCTATCATGTTTTGTCTGTCCACCACACAGGTCTTGTGTCAGATATTACACTGGCAGTGTGTGTGTTGCGTGTTACCAGTACATGGCTACATCCATGACCATCTCTACCATCAATTCCCTGACTAAGGGTATGTTACAGACTATCCTGTAACACCAGCACCTTACGTATTGTATGGCAACAGTTGTCCACATATGTGCCTGTATTCCAGCCTCTGTCCAACACCTACATACCAAGCTTTGCACATATGTCATGATGTCGGTGGTTGATCCATAGTGGTCTAGGTGTATAATATACTGCCAGTGCTGCCATCATTCCACTACCATTGTAACCCCCACACATATGGTGGGGGTGGGACCATATATGTGTGGACATCACCTATACAATACATGTGTGCCCTTATGCACTGCAGAGCCCAGTGTATATAACAGTGGTATATGCCCCTGTATTATTGAGTCTAGGGGGAGCACCATAAATGACCTAGGCTGCTACAAAATGTGGGGGTATCAGGGCTGAGCTGCCTTAAAGTATCTGTATGTACAGTACCATATTCTTCACCTAGATATACATTACTGACATGGATCTGGGTAATGCAGGACTACTGCCCCCTGCCATACAAACTGTCCTGTTTGTTGGTGTGCTCATGATAGTGTCAGTTATGCCATGTTATGTAGCAGTTACAACCCATGTGGTCATGTGATGTCTATACCACCTACTGAGTTTGTACAGTGTGTAGACAGAGGCTGCTGAACTACACACCTGGATTACATACTGTTGATTGTTAGGTATCCTGTGGCCTACTGTGTCTTTCCTATTGTAAAATGGTAAGCAATGCCCACACTGGTTAAGCAATGTGGAGGCCAAACCAGTGTAAGACGCCATAACCGGAGGTCAGCAAGTCTGAGCCTCGTGCACACCAGCGCATACCCACCTACACTTCCCCACAGTGCCGTAGGCACACTGTAGCCAACAGCTCTCATCATGGCCAGTAACAAAATAAACAACACTCCCAGGTCCCCCACCCCCACCCTGCACACTATAGTCCAAGTGAGTTACCACGAAGGCATGGCAGATATACAATCAGCTGCTATCACAAACATATCATCCAGCACAGTCAGTCAACAGTATAGGAAATGTATGTAAGTATGTAGATTAATACCAGCAAACATGTGCACATTGCTCAATCACAGTATTCTGAGGAGTCTATGAGTATCAATGAACAGTGCCTGTCCACACATACTGTGAGAACAGTAGTCTTATATAATACTGAAGAAAGGAATGAAAAATGGGTCACGCCGTGGGGGCATGCTTCATCCATGGAACTGGGAGATGAGGCTGGTCTAGTGTGTGAGCAAACCACTGCTTCTCAAGCCCCTGGCAGGATGCTACCAGTGGGAGAAACAAGTGTAGACCAGCAAAGTCTACTCGAGACACAACAACAGGTCTGTCCCTGGCGGGACGCACCAGACTTTGTGAGTCACAAAGATGTTTTCACCAGTATCGGAGAAGGATCAAGGGAAGGCTCGAATGTACATGGACTAAATGGATGAAGAGCCTATTGTACAGTGTGAATGGCTTGGCCTGGATAACAACAGCTGTGAACCTTTCCAGACTACTGTATGACTGTAGCTGGTCCACTGTAGCATCACTCTGTTGATATAGTTGTCAGTGTCTGAACAGCTATATGGCATGGCATGTAGAACTGTAATAGTCTGCAAACCTGTGGGTGTTGTTTTACCTATGACCTCTCTGTGAGTCTATGTTACAGGCAACAATTGTCATTTGTATGGGTGGCACATACAGTGTCCAGTCATTCAGGGGTCAACTGTAGGCATAGTGACTGTTCCATATTGTGTGCACCTTCCACTTATGTATCTTACTGTACATATAACTGCATGTGTATGTGTGGATGTGCAGTCACATGTATATGTATGTATGTATGTATGTGTATATATATATATATATATATATATATATATATATATATATATATATATATATATATAATTTATACACACACATATATATATATACCTGTATCTGCATATCTGTGTCGGTGTATCTGTATCCTGGGAATGTTGATGGCTTCCACATAATACATTACCCATGGGAGCCAGACTGTACTGCATGACATTTTACCAATACCAGCCTGACATCATACAGGTGGGATGTAGTACAGGTAACATCATGTGCCCATGTTGTCAAAGGCCCTGGTTATGGGATCTCTGGCACTTGGTAGCGTTTTGC